>NW_009630776.1:0-204 GCF_000690535.1 Cariama cristata | reverse complement strand
ATTGAGAAAAGACTTTAACCTTAAACCCCCCCTGCCATACCTCTGTGGCTCTGTCTGGGGCACACAGCATCCCTAGGAAGACCACCTTGACTTCATTCAGTGCAAGAAACTGTATCTACTAAACTAAATCCACTGGTAAGGAGCTAATTCATTGGGGGGGATAAAAAAAATTAATTTTTAAAAAAAAAAAATTTAAAATATTAA
>NW_009630775.1:32555-43253 GCF_000690535.1 Cariama cristata | reverse complement strand
CTGAAAGGAGATTGTAGCGAGGTGGGGGTGAGCCTCTTCTCCTGGACAACTAGTGACAGGGCAAGAGGGCATAGTCTGAAACTGTACCAGGGGAAGTTCAGGCTAGAAATGAGGAGGCGTTTCTTCACAGAAAGGGTCTTTAGGCATTGGGATGGGCTGCCCAGGGAGGTGGTGGAGTCACCATCCCTGGAGGTGTTTAAGAAAAGACTGGATGTGGCACTTAGTGCCATGGTCTAGTTGACATGATGGTGTTAGGGTAAAGGTTGGACTCTGATCCCAGAGGTCTCTTACAATCAAACTGATTCTGTGATTCTTTATCAGAGATTATGATGTACAGAAAATAGGACTAAAGACAAGGCAATCAAAGACTGAGTAGATAAGTGTTCTGATGGGAAAATATGGTGAACACCCACGTGTCTTCCCTCCAAGGGAAAATGGTTCTTCTTTTTCATTGAAGAAGAAGTTGTAGAGAACCTCTTGACTGACCTTCCAGCAGCAATATGGGACCCCGGGGTGCCTGAGCCACTCCCTGGAGAGGGAGGACTGTCCTGCTCAGGGCGCAGGCAAGGAGCCCCACACCTGGTGCCGCTGCAGCGCCAGCTGGCTTGGGACCCTTGACCGACGGGCCCTTGGGAGACACACGCTGGTGATGGGAGCGATGGGCAGCATCCATGCACAGTCATAGTGGCTCCAAAAGTCTCTTTTAAAAGCCTTATGAGCAAGAAGGCCTTTATAAGTTGCAGGATAAAATGCTTAAAAAACTACTGGTTTAAAGCTCCATGTTCAAAATCATGTACTGTGTTGCAGGGGTAGTGCATTAGAGAGAGAGTGAGCAGCTGCCTGTTGTGCAAAGACTGGATGAATAATTCAGAGTAGAAACCTGAAGTTATTGATTTCTTTATGTCCCTCAGGCAGCACATGGTTTGCAAATGGCTACGTCGGCCGATTGTTTCGTGAAATGTTCAGGTATGCCCTTGATGGCAGAGAGACCGTTCCTGATACAGCCCACTCATTCCCATGCTGAAAGCTGGCACTTCACTGCCACTGGTGGTTATCGTTTCAGATGGCATTACTCTGCAGTGTCTCTTTTTAGCCATGCAGTTAATCTGTTATTTAAAATTCCCCACCTCCTCTTCTTTTGGAAATGAATGTTTATTAGCTCTCCATTTTTATTTAAGAGATGAGGCACGTGGTGTTAGTCTAACAGCAGTGACTTTTAAAAAAAAGTCTCAATTTAACACCTTTCATTTTCAAAATATACTTGGAAAAAGTATGTTTTGTTTTGTTTCTCCTGTGTTAAGGAAAATAAGATGAAGATTGCTTGCTGTGCTAGTGCATCTGAATGAGTCTTCTGTGTATTTCTCCTAGTTAATTCTGACAGCTACTGCAAACTGTTGGGAGCGAATCCTGTAAAATCTGACTTCCAACATGGCATACAGCTTGCTTTAGGCATTGGGTGCAGCTGAAGTATCAGTATGTTCTCCTTGATTTTGTTTTTCAGTTGTTCAGCAAGCCCTGTTGTCTGATTGGTAGACAGAAGAGTATTTCAGTTGTTCTAAAAATTTTTCCTATTTTCTGTTCAGGACTATTCTAAGTGTTTTTTTTTTTGAGACCTGCTCATTCTGAAAACTAAAGAAAAATAACTCTTGAAGAAGATCATCGCTTAATGGTGTAAAGAAGTATTTGATTTTGCTATTTTCCTTGGAAATAACTCAGAATTACAGTTTATTCACACTACGTTGCATGCAAATTTTTCAAAAACCTTCCACTTAGAGGTAAACCACACAGCATTTTTCATCTGTGTAGTATAATCTATAGCTGTTTGCAAAGCAGATCACCAAGCAAACTCGAGACTTTTTTGGTGTTTATTCAAAGTGTAGGCAAGGGAGAAAGGTAACCAGGAGATGGTGAGGAAAGTAGTGACAGAATGCCAGAAGTAAAAACTGAAAAAGAGGAGGAAATTGTACAAAATTATAAAGGCTAATGATAAACTGCATCAAAAAAATATCTCTGCAAGCAAATAAATAAATAAATCCAAGTCAATAAAAACTGTGCCACAGATTTCAAGTTTATTTGATCTTCTTTAATGCATTCAGATTTCATGACTAATTGGAGCAGGAAAGAGAATAATTGAAAACAGCCAATTAAATATGCATGAAATATATGATAGCTGGAGCGCATCGATATTTTTATGGCATGCAGCGCTATTAAACCAGTTAAGTGTATGCCTTTATGATCGCTTTTATTGTGAGGGTTTTTTTAAATTGTTTTATATAGGTGCTCATATATGAAAGAATGAGTATAAGGAGAATTAAGTCTACCATGAGATATCTGCATGATGAAATAGAACCACTAGAATCAGTATGTTTCCTATGGTAGACTTAATATATTAATTCATTCTCTTTTTGTGGGTTCATTGTTTGGAATTAGCTCTCAGCATAGATTTTTAATATTTATTCCTTAGAGGTCGCAAGAGATAAAATTCTACCGTTTGCATTTAAGTGTTGGCTTTTTAATTAATTGTTAAATTATTCATGGAATTATTTTTTATCTATATACTTTTGATGTATCCATATTTAATCATCGTTTACATATCAGTTTAGAAATACTGTGGCTTGATCTAGCTCACATGGGTCCAGCGTAACTGTGCCATTGGCTGTAGTGGGAGTAGTATTTGTCCCAGTACGGAGACTTCAGATAGTGAGCAACTTCAAACATTCAGTCATAAACATGACCTAAATATTTTGTTCTACAGTGATATTTAATATAAGTTGGAAAGCTAGGCTTGCCCTGAGGTAATGTAGATGTGTGACTGCATGAGGTCCTAAGAAGGCATCAGAATAAACATGTTTTTCCTATAAAGAAGCAAGTGTTACCTGTTAAAGGCATTTATGGTGCTTTGAACAGGGAAATTTAAAGCTAGTAATGTAATGTTTAAAATTCTGCGCTACCTAGAGTACCTTGACTTTAATTGGAAAAACCTATCTGCCAGCCTTGTATTTTACTTGCTTTATTGCCTTTGGTCAGTTAGTGTATCCCTGTAGCCTTAAACTGGAAGAATAATTCCAGCCAATTATTCTGTGACACCCTAGTAAGGCCCAGTCCTTCTCTAGCAAAATAACATTCAACTTTTGAGTCTTAGAGCTGATCATTGCCAAGTTCTTTACCAAAGGTTGTATTTTCATTAAATTATTGATTTCAATCTGCATCAATCCTACAGTTCTAGTGAGAAAGCCCTCTTTCAGTGGGCTGCTGTGTAAAGTGAAGTCTACTGATGTTTGCTCTGTATGCTTCATTAATCTGTATTTGTGTCTTTGTAAGTAAAGTATGTTTAAAAGAGGACAGAATAATGTCCCAAGTGAGGCTTTAAGCAGGTTGTGAGTCACGCTTCAGTTATCATCAGTAGTATGTGCTGAGGCTGTATCTCCTAACAGCTAAAAAATGTGATAGAGATATAGAGAGGGTCTTATAATTTATAAATTTTATAATTTTTTGTTTGGTTGGTTGGGTTTTTTTTTAGTTTTTCTAAGATGTTTATAAGTATCTTTAGTCTTATACACAAAAGCATCTGAACAAAGAGTACTGCATTGAGAAAAAAATCATAAAGGGTTACTGAAGTGCAAAAGAGAGAAGACAGGTAGACATGCTGTGCATTAAAATCACAACTGGTGCAGTAAGCGTTAATGGGCTGGAAGCATGCATGAGGTCGCCTGGGGCCTTGCATGACATGTGCCACGTACGGCATCTGTCACTCATGCTCACAGAGGGCTGTCCGCAGAAGGAAGGTTGATTTGATGACGTGGATACTAAAGCTGGCTGGACATCTCTGTAACTTTGGTCTTTTGGGACTTTAAATTGTAGCAATAATGGAGTAGATGTCCATTTTATGTTAGTAGATACCCATTTCTGCTGAGCTTGTGAATCTAAGCAGCATGGATGTGCTGATCCCAAAACACAAAGTGACAAGCAGCTGACCAAGACTCTGCAAGTGTTAAAAACAGCGAGGGTAGTGCTGTGGTAATGGTGATGAGTAAGCGGATGTTGGTTGGAGAGAACCTTTCAGCCCATTCTTCACAAAGATTTGAGATATGTGAACTGGAATAGAGACGAGATTTATTTTTCTGTAGGAGGCAAAAGGAAGGATTTTTGACATTTAGAACATTTGGTTAAACTTGCTGTGTACAATAATGATGTTTCAGATATTACAACTACTGAAATCCAGAAAGGGACTCATGGATGTGCATGTTTATGTCCTACTGTTGATATATACATAAGATTATGCACCTGCTTGCATACTTGCTGATTTGAGGACTAGGAGAACATTGGAATGCATTCATTAAACCAAATATAGGAAGATAAGAAGAAAAATGTAAGGACAAGATTTAGCAATGGCCTGATATTTTTTGTTGTTGTTAATTGAGCAAAAGTATATTTACCTTAAAGCCATACAGGTATCTTTTTTATGATTATTATGAGTTATCCAGAGACATGTGAAATAATTGAAGATGGGGGGCAAAATGCAAAATAGAGTATGCAAAAGCAATGGATCAACTGGATGATAGAGTTGTCTGGAAGAAATGTGAAGATTAGTGTAAAAAAAAAAAGTGACTGATACAAGCTTTTAGATACAAGGACAAGGCTTTAGAGGAGTGAAACACACAAACACACAACACACTCTCATGAGTGTAGAGCATTAGCCAGATGAGGAAGTGAAGGATGAATCTGAGGATGCAATCAAGGATGAATCTTCAGTTAGAAAACATCTGTTATAAAGAAAGATCAGGGGTGTTGAACTGGCTTTGGACAGGAGACTTGTTTAAATGTGACTTAGTAGAAGTATTTGAAATCATAAAGGAATTTTATGAAATGGAGTAGCATTAGCTGTGCCTGCTATTTAGGAGAGTTAATATCTGGGAACAAAGTGAAACAGCTAGAAAATTACTCCTGACTATGAAATAAAGAGCTATTTATTTTTGGTGAACTGCAAGAAATGCTTCATGTGGAGTGGATTGTCGGACTGGTGAGCAACCGAAAGGAGTGAAAGTGAGTTTTGGACCACTAGACCTAAAACTGGATTTGCCAGACTTTGCTTGGAAGTGAACAGACACACAGAAGAGACTGAGCACAAGTTTTTCCCCTTGTGCCATCTCACCTCCAGCCCTGGCTGCAGGCCATGCTGTCGGGACGGGGGGAGCCAACTGGCATGTCCTGGGTGTTGGGCATCCAGTGCCGGAGCTGGCACAGAGGTGCAGGAACAGCACCATTGGCAGCCCAGTGCTCGGGCTGCCTGCCCTTTGCGCCTGTCCCTGGGGAAAGCTGTGCCCAGAGCTCACAGTTTCAGGGGCAGCCGGCGATTGAATTCTGCCAGAACTTGTGTGCCCATTTCTTTTTAACAGAATGGGTGAAGTTTGTTATAGGATTCAGTACGAAACAAGGATCATGACCAGTGCCTGTATTTGGAGTTTGCTTTTTTTTTCCCCCAGAAATAAATTTTGAGTTTCAAGTAAAGAGATTAAAGAGCATGAGAGACTCGGGGAGGATGTCAATCTGCATGTAACTGCTTCAGCTCCCCAATCTCTTGACATGAGATCAGGTTGCCCATGGACCACAGCTCAGTGCCTTGCTGCGCCCACAGCCTCTTGGGGTGGAAATTACCCGGGGTGGAGTGACACTGCAGTGTATCGACCAACACTCGTGGGCATTATATGGAGGAATCTAAGACAATTGTAGAGCAAGATAAGTAGTCTTGAAGATGTTTGAAGAAGCAGCCTTGCTTGGCAGATCAGGCACCTGGGAATATTGTGACAAATCTGGTATTTTGACAATTACATGCTGTTACATCTTGTAATCTTGTAATCTTGTTACAAGCTGTTAGGAATTTTAGAGTGTTTCTCATAAATCATGCTGCACGTGTTGACATAGTAAACCTTTACTTTTGTACATAAATACAGCTTTTTGTATGAGATTTTTTTTTTTTATTATTATTCTTTAGTCTGTACTCATGGCATAGGTTTATTTGTTACCATGCAGTTAGAACTGCCACTATGATTCCTTAATTTTCAAAGGTGAAAGGACTAAAACATACAAATTTTCAAAACTTACAGAAAACTGTTCTTCATGAGTAGCACTTTTAATACAATTTGTCCTTTAAAAGCAAGCTTAGGTACATTTTTAGAAAGCTGAAACATTAGGGAAACTCAGGATGTCAGAATCTCATGCAGTGGCCACAGCAGTGTTTCAACTGTCTGAATGCTGATGGCATTTTCTGTGAAACAGTGTAATTATAGGAGCTCTTAACTACCTGTGTCTATTATCTCCAAGAAGAGCGTTTTACTGTAGCTGGAGTGAATGGGAGTCTTAAGGGATCTGTTTGCCAAGGGCATTGAATCAGATTCTTAAAGAACAAATTTGAAGTTTATTGTGAAACTCATGGTGGCCTTGTGCCAGCTGTGGTTAGGACTTATCAGTGACCTCAGTGGTAATTGAGGCCTGACTTTTTTTTTCCCAAACACACCCCTTACAGTTCTAAATTTTGAGCCGTATCCCATTTTCCTTTGGAAAAGTGGTAATGCTTTATGTTTGTGCTGGTCATTTAATTAACTTTGCTTCCAGAAGCGAGGAGAGCAGTACTTGAAAACTTTCCCAGGCTATGAGGTCTGAAAAGCCTCTCTTGGATCCCTAATATTATAATTGTTGATAACGCCTGGGGATGACACTGATTTTATAAAGGCTTGTCAACTGAACTTCAGTTTTTCAAAATAAACGTGATTCAGATTTGATTCTAATTTTTCCTGTTCTGGAAACTGTAAGAAAAGGTCTAATTTGGCATGTGCTCGTAATGATCAGTTCAGCATAATTATAATATAGATAAGGAGACTCCTGATCTTTTAAGAAAGGTATCGATTACAATAAGCTGCTTTCCTCACCCTGTAAAAATGGAAAATTTTGCAAGTGTGTGAACTCAAAACTCTGCCTTGCAGTTTCCAAGCCCTGCAGCCTGCCAGGGCCGTGACAGTTGCCTCACCTCCCTCAGGGAGTTCCTGGTGGCCTCCGGTACATGGGAGTTGCTTCTAGTTATTGCTGCCTGATCTGATCATGTCATATACTCTCTCCTGCTTTTTTTGCCTCTACTCCAGATTCTGCAGCACACTAATGTTTGTTTCTGCCCCTTCTTACACCATTTCGGTTGAGGACATGATCCCTTGCATTTTAGGTGCTGGTCTGGAACACACTGGGCCATAACATGGGTGTGTCTCTACACACCTGCTGGGTGTGCACCAACTGTATACACAGAAAAGGCCACAACCCTATTTTCCTGCCACATTTACTTCTGAATAAGAAAAAGGGTGTGATTCTTCTGTCTGTTCATAGAATTGTCATAGAATCATAGAATGATTTGGGTTGGAAGGGACCTTTAAAGACCACCTCGTCCAACACCCCTGCAGCGAGTGGGGACATCCTCAACTCGATCAGGTTGCTCAGAGCCCCATCCAACCTGACCTTGAATGTTTCCAGGGACGGGGCAATAACTACCTCTCTGGGCGACCTGTGCCAGTGTTTCACCACCCTCAGCATAAACAATTTCTTGCTCATATCGACTCTAAATTTACCCTCTTTTCATTTAAAAGCATTACCCCTCGTCCTATTGCAACAGGCCTTACTAAAAAGTAGAGGTGTGGCAGTTTTAGAGAGAGCGACCGTCCTGCTGTGCTCCAGCCTGTGCATCTTCTGTCTGTCCTTTTCAAGACCAAGCTGGTTTTGCTTGTAGAAGCAGAAGGGACAGTCCTTCCTCTTTTACCCGTACAACCATAAGCAGCCTGTGGTTTTATTGTGTAAAACTATACATGTTGTTCCAGTATCAGCACAACAGAACTTGTACTATCAAGAAAACTTGTAAGAAACAGGCTTGCTGTGGAAGATTCTGTGATTCTGTGAAGACAGCTTGTTCTTTGCTGCGACCCATGGCAAAAATAATTGCTAGGTGTAGAGTCGGTTCCCCAAATATGGACATCTAGGGCTGTTTGAGATGTATAAGGGTTTTCAGGACAGACATATGTGGGGGACTGGCCAGCAGGACTTAGGCAAACCTCAGTTCTTCTGGAGAAGCAGGTGGAGGCCAAATGGCATACCTTCTAATCATAAAGGTAAAACACACCTATAGGTGTGTGCCCAGGCAGCTGAATCGTGCCATCGTTCTCTGTCGATGGAGATGAGAACCAGGCAGATGGAAGGCAGTGGTGACTGATCTGCTGTGACACCAACCCACAGAGGAGGAAGCTAGGCCCAGTAGGCCAGGGTCTTTAACTGCAGAAGCAGAATGGTACGTGAGGTTGGAACCGATAGCAACTTGATTGTAAGGACAACTAGATGTGTCAACTGAACAGTATGATAAAGCTGTGCAAGTTATGCAGGCTGTTGGATTGCTAGCTGTTGGAGATGGCAGCCATCTTCATGGTCTTCATTTGTCATGTGCCTAACATGCTGGGGTCCACCAGCAAGGTTGCAGCTCTGTGACTGCTGCAGTTTTAAAGGTGTTTTTACTAGTGGTAGTGCAGGTTCCCCAAGGCACTAGGCTGTGAAGCTTAAGCTTACTGGGGAAAGTATGATATGAAAATATGTCATGCTCGTATCAAGGGGGGTGGAGCTTTCCTTACCACAAACATCATAGTATACATGTCAGAAGATGAAGATCACTTTGTCAGAAGATGTAGAATCACTTCTGAAACAGTGCCTTAAATTCTCCTTGTCTCCTTTTGACTTCGTTTTGCTTCTCTTGTTTAAGTTTTGTCACATGCCCCTCGGCCACTCTTATCTCCCATGTCTTCCTTTAAGAATCTCTTCTCATGCCCAGATTATCAAATCTGCCATACTTATGTGGGTATATTGCAAAAAGTTGCCCCAGGCAGCATGTAACGTACTTTGCACATGGACCTTGCAAAGGCCTGACAATTCTGCAATTTTGTTGAAAAACCACCAGAACTGTTATGAAATGCCATGGGGCTCAGCAGATCGCACAGATCCATCCAGGGACCCCCGTCTGCATCTAGTGCTTGTGGTACTATGCATTCTGAAGGAGGCTGAATGTGGCAGCAAAACAGCAATGAAATAGTAATATTTGTTTCTTGTGAGTTTAAAGATCTAAGAATTCATTATGTATGTTGAGAGACAAGACTTGCCGAAGTGATAGTTAAAGAGAGGTGATTTTACAAGCTTCTCCTCAAGTGGCAGTGTAGGATCTCTTGAGAAGAACAAGATGCTTGTTTTAAAAGAAGTGATCTGCTGCTTTGAGTGAACATGCTTACTGCACATCAGTTGCCCAAATACCTCTTTTTAGGTGCATATCTGCTGCTCAAAGAATTGGAAGAAATTCTTTATTATGTTGTCCTGTACCAGCATACCAACATAGTATGTCCTAAGTAATTAATCCTCACAGAAATTGTTAGCCAATGGCAGAACGAAGACAGACATCTAAAGTGTACTGCTGGTTTTCCTGTTTTGACAGCTCTATGCCGCTTTCTTCATACACTGTATGAGTTCATCTCTGAAGCATCTGTGATTTCTAGAAAGATAAGTTGGGGAAGATGATTGTCTCTGTAACGCTTTGGAAACCTCAGAGTATAAGAAACAAACAGAAGGTCAACAAATGTGTGTCGTGAGACAGACAAAATTATCCCACATCTAATGGAAAAAAAAAAGCAGACAGATTAGCAACGGTAGTATTTTCTCATCGCACAATTCACATACCTGCACATTGGGCAACTCCCATGAATTTTACGTTGAAAAGAGTGCAGGCATTGACTTGGTGCTGCACAGTGCTGGTGCAGCGTCTTTTAGATGTACAGCCCCTTCCTCTGTCCTTAACCCGATGTCCTCCCATGCCTCTGGCCATCGACCTGTTCCGTGGGTATGCTCTGGCTTGGGATCCTGCTCTCCTAAGGGGAGTGGAGGGTGGCAAGTCCTGGCTGGCGAGACAGGGAGGAGCGGGGAACCGTCTCACAGGGTTTTGTTGTAAAGAAAACTTGCTTGCTTTTGTCGGAAAGAATTTAGCACTCAGTTTGGAATAGTTCTTTGATCAGAAAAATAAAAAGTCACTGTTGTTTTGGGTTAGAAATTAAAGACACTTGTGCTTTTGATCTTTTAAACATTTAGCATAGTCAAATCTTGTATCAGGGATTTTAACAGTATCTACATGGCTTCCCATTTCTTTCTTTTCACCAGAGATGTAGTAGGAGAACATCTATTCTGTTTCTTTGTTCAGCTTAGCAGTATTTCTGTATTACCAGAGAATTTTTCTCTTGGAAGTTTTTTTTAATAAATTTTTAAAATTAATTGCTTACAGGACTTTTTTTAAAATCACAACTAAAATGAAAATTACATTATTTTGTGTACGTGTGTGAGTGTGTAAAGCTATGTATATGTATAAGAGTACTGGTATGTAACTTGACTGCATATGCAGAGTCTGTATAAGCATTTAGAAAATATTACCTGTTGTAATTCCTTATGGAACAGTCTTCTAGGTTACTTGTTCTGGCTAGTCTTCAGTGCAAGCATAAGTATGCTCTGATACTATTCTCAATTAAGGTGATGGACTTGGTGAAAACAGATTGCAGGGTAATTTCATGTTTAAAAGTTGAAGTAAGAAAACCTCAGCTGAAAAACATTTATGAAGCTGATCACCAGTATGGAGACAGTTATTTA
>NW_009630775.1:28616-32469 GCF_000690535.1 Cariama cristata | reverse complement strand
CACATACACAGAGATGCTGGCAGTCAGAGGAGCGTCCCATAGATCTCATACTGGAAATACAGTTCATCTCTAGCAGAGGTGATAACTTCAGAAGAAAGTTCCGATGTCGTATTTTATCCTCTGTAAGCTTAGAACATTTCTGTTCTGGTGCCTCAATGGGAACGCCAGGGAACCAACATTAAATTCTAGCTGGAAAGCCCTCAACCTCTGCCCTGGCTGGCAATGTCAAAGATCTCTGCTTCCGAGGAACGAGGTCCTTTGTTTCATGTTTAAAGAGCAGCTGGCTGAAATTGTTACGGAAATGTCAGACAAAGCTATATTTAAGCTAGGGCTAAGAAACAAGAAGTTGGCCTGCCGACAGACATCTTCCAGCTTTGTTGTGCCTGTCAGAAAAGTTGGGGCTTTCGGCTGTCTCTCTTCTCCTTCCTTCTGCTCCCTTGCTCATGGTTGGCCTCGCAGGGTCGGCTGGCTGTCAGCCTGACGTGGCTGTCAGCCCTTCCCAGCTTGACGTAGCTGAACAAGGGCACTGGCAAGGGCTGACTGTCTGTCAGGGGCACCACAGGAGGGGATGGGCTAGACTGGTGACTGCTGGTGACCGCCTGTTGCTGAGCTGTAGGGAGCATTAACCTCTGCCGCCAGCATGGCTGGTGGGAACAGCTGTGCGTCTCCTTGACCTCGCTAGCTCAACCTAATGTCCTGTTTCTTTGGTATGGTGTGTGGACGTGTGAGCCATTGGGGAAACTCACCAAGTGCTGGGAAATCTGACAAAACATGTTGTTAATTGGTGGATGGTATGCTTTGATTAGTAATAAGTTTAAGGCCGAAACCGCATTAACTTTTGACCTGACTCCAGTGAACATGCGTGCTGAAGATAATACATACGTCGTGTGTATTTTTTTACAAATCATTGGATCTAGCTAGTGTCATCTGTTGCTGTTCATTATTTAGGTCAAAATTGGTGGGTATCTGGTATTGTTTAAGCTGTCAGATACCGATTTTTTTCATTGCTATATGCATTCATTACCCATAACTTCGTAATATTTTCCTTTTGCTTTTCAGCAAAATGAAATAAAATGTGATAGAACTGTGTGAGTGCAGACATAGATGTGAATTTTGCCTGTTACAATTAATGTGAGTTTGTAAATTTGTCATGAAAGTAAATAAATTTGAGAAGCCATGCTGAGGTATATCTGAGGTTTATACGTATATGAAAAGATATGTGTTAATGAGTGTGAGTTCTCAGGTATAAACGGGGATCTTATATTTAATTTTTGCTTTTATCCGTGCAGGTTCGAAAGCATGTGAATGACTTATATGAAGACCTCAGAGATGGGCATAACTTGATTTCACTTTTAGAAGTCCTTTCTGGAGACACCTTGGTAAGCTTTTAGATCAGAGTGCAGTGCTTCCAGTTTGTTATATATACATTTGCTCTGTTTCTTAACTCTTTGCATATTGACTGCTGGACATTTCTTTGATATTTTCCATAAACCGTGACTTGATAGCAAAGACAAGTTGTATTTCTGTTGGTAAAATATTCCACTGTGAATTCTGTGGGGGAGTGCAATCTGTTCTCTTCATTTCTTGTGGTCAGTGAGACTTCCTTTCTTAATAGGGTGATGCGCTTTTTTTTTCTGTTCTTCCCTTTGCTTTACAATTTTTCTTTTAACAAGTATTGGATGCTTAATATCCCTTCACTTTAAAGGGAGTAACTTACAAATAGCAAGGATAAAGTGTCCCTGAAATTGTCTAACATGCTCCTCAGGTGTCATTTCCTTTCTTTGTGAGCATTACTTCCCTTGCTTGGTATTTGTTCTCTTCATTATGTTCTTTTCATACTCTTCTTTTCATTTGTGGTCTGTCTTGTGTTTTTGCTGTCCTGTCTCCTGTCTGTTATATTCATTAGCCAAGAGAGCGAGATTTTTTGAAGACCTTACGGTTGGTGAGTTCAACAGAAGCATGCGCAAATGAACAGCATGAGGATGTGGAGGATGAGGATAAGGGGGTAGGTGCCGACCCCCATAACTGTACTAACGTAGTGTTTGAAGTGTGGTGTCTGCTCATGTAAATTCTTAGTTTGGTGTGCTGCAGTAGTGTGCTGTAGAAAGGACAAAAGAACTCACACTGGTAAACCAGGATATGTATGTTTATGATGGAGGTATGGTAAATACAAATTTTTATTCAGCCTTTTTGCAAACAGCTAAAATGCAAATGTTCAAGATTTCTATTTGTTTTCTTTTGTTAAACTGTACAAAACCATAGCGCAAACGTCTACTGGACAACATTATGTTATAAAATAATCTTGTTTAATAATAAATAGGGAGATACCATAATTCCATTAAACCAAGATATTTTTTTTTTGCTTGCAAGCAGTGTTGTCCATATACAAGTAATTTAGACAAAGGCTTGAAGGCTCTCCTTAATGAAGTCAATGGCAAAAAATTGATTTGTCATAATTAGAAGCATCAGAAGTGACAGCTCTGTGTAGTGGCTACTAAGTATATGGATGGTTTGCAGGGTTTATCTTTCTCGCAACAAATGCTGAATTACTGTTTCACTGTATTTTAACCATCCAGAAGGGAAATATCTACTTATAAAGTGTAAAATGCTGAATGCTTGTTAGTCCAAGTGAGCTGTTTCATGCCTTTGTAGACCTCTCATTATTAGTGTTTGCTAAAGCAACTTGCTGTCACAGGGCCGGAGTGCCTTCTTGGCTCCCCATGTGTTGCGTTGCAGTTGTGATTTCAGTGGAATTTGTGTGCTTTTTTTCCTGGGGGATAACATAACTCAAAATGCTGTATTTTAACTGTACTTTTAAAAAAAATATTTCCCCTCTGAGATGCTATACCTAACTATATAGATTGGGATTTATTATACCTTCTTTGTTGTGGAAAACCAAGTTCCAGGTCTGCAGCCCTTTGTTCCATCCAGGGAAGCTTCTCAGTAGCAAGGGCTGCAGGGCTCGACCCTGGGCTATCGGTGTGAAAAACAAGGGACTGAATTGACAGTTCTATAATGGAAATTAGAATTGTGTTTTAGTTTATGCTTCTTATTCAACTCCATTTTCCCATGTTTCCTTTTGGCAAGCATATGATACTCCACAGGGGGGAAAAAAAAAAGCAGTTGAGGAAGGCTTGGGCTTATCTATGTGTTTCACAGTGATTGTCTGAGGAAATACTCATATTCGTGGCCGATCCCTAGCAATTATAGTCCACTTCAGTTTATTGCTGGGAAAGTTTGTGAAAAATCTGAAACAAAGAAGAAGAATAGAAGGATTTGGATATGATGACGATGATATAAATTTAAGTGCTTTTCTATGACTGATCTGTGACAGCTAAGTAAAGTAAGCTTTCTCTGTGTGATTCTTCTTCTTGGTGATTTTACACTAACTGCATGCAGTTTTGCCATGTTTCCATTAACACACCGCTCATGCTTATTTTGCAGTTTCTTCTTACTAGTTTTGACTTTGCTTTGAGAAGAGTGACTTGTTAGGTTTTTTCACTCTTTATAACGTTCTACCCAAGTCAAGAGTTTAAACTTACACTCTAGGGCTGTGTATGTTGTACTGGAGGAAGGAATTATCTTTATTAGATGCTTTAAATAAATATGTATCAATATCATAATGATTATGCAGTCATACCATAAATAAACAACATTAAATCATAAAGTTGCATACAGAGGTAAGCTTTTCCATCACAGCTTACCAGAGCAACATAAAGGTCCATGATGTTACTTATATTTTGCTTTGCTTAATATACTGTAAATCTTTTATAATAATATATTGCAGTTAAGTTTCTGTAGGTAGATTCATATAGGGCCTTTTTTAGCCATCTTGGCCTTGGTAGTACTTTAC
>NW_009630775.1:0-28585 GCF_000690535.1 Cariama cristata | reverse complement strand
AGCTATGAGCCTGCATGGGAAGTTGCAGTTTGGGACCACTGATCTCTCTTGCCATCCACTGTGCTGAAAAATTTCCAACTACAGTTTAAAAAAAAAAAATTTTTTTTAAAGCACACTTTTCCACCAAAGGTATTGGCATCATTAGACTCGTAGTGCTTCAGATTTTTTACATGGTATCTTTTAAATCAGACTGTTTGTTCTTTTGTCTGATGAGAAAATCTCACAGCTATTGTTTTACAATTTTAGCCCCGAGAAAAAGGTCGGATGCGTTTTCACAGACTGCAGAACGTCCAAATTGCACTTGACTATTTGAAAAAACGCCAGGTATGGTGAAAATTTTAATAAAAAACATTAATGAAAATTTGTTCACCTGTAGCTAATAAAAAATATGTCCTGCTTGGTCTTTTACGCATGCTGTATAACAGCTGCTGGTGTAGGCTCAGCTTGATCTTGTGCTTGAGATGGTTAAGAGAGATGTGGCAAAGGTGACTTTACACCTCCCTTCTCTGAGCAATAACATCAACACACTCCATGTGGTATATGATGTTAAAGGCGAGAAAATTATGGGTAAGATCCTCAGGAGTTGCTTATAGTAGATTTAACTATCTTTTGTGCTGCCCAGACACTGGCTGGTGTGCAGTTTTGTTCACAATCTAATTTTTAGTGCAAAATGCAGATTCAAAGAAATTAGAACATTGTATATGAGTTCCTGGTTTTGATTATATTTGTTTTGGGAAAACTTTCTCAAGCCTTGATCCTGATGAAAGCAAAACTGGTTCCCTAGAAAGGCAGCAGAGTCATCTGGGCTGTGGAAGACTCAGGCTTAATTTCACCTGTATCTCCTTTAAGCCAAACACTTGAAACCCACACTGCTAGACGGTTTTCCACTGCTGTGAGTTTCTTTCTGCCTTTAAATTTCTTTCAAATACTTCAGGATTCTTGCTTCCTCCCTTTGCAAAATGGCAGTTGCAAAACGGCAATATCAAAAAGTGTCCAAAACATGGATGGAAGGAAAAACTTCCTATCCATCCCATCCAAATGAATTGACACTGGAAATCTACTTTCTGATTGGTTGATTTTTTAAATTTTTTTTTATTTGCTACTTAAAAGGTTTGAAAAAATGTGAGGTAACAAGCCATAGACAGGTGCTTAATTAGGTTATAAATACCGATGTCTTTTCATATTTTGAGTGAAATTGCAAACTATCTTTCGGGTCACTGAGCGATGTGTGTGCACAGAGAACTCAATCCTGCTTTGCTAAGTTCAAAGCATACTTTTCCTCTTAAGCTAAGTGAGCCATCAAACAAATATGCTACAAAGTAAATCAATGACCACTTGAAATGAAAGTCACAACAACATTTTTATGCAGCGAGACCTCTGGACTTGTGCGGCACCGTGCCTTAGTTACGCACGACAGACCGTGTGTATTAAAACGCAGGAGATGTAGGATCAGGTCATCCTCACGTTTATGAACGTGTGCATGTCATTGGGAACTGCAGGTCTCCATCACACAACCATCGATTGTGATCTGAGGATTTTTGTGCTCTCCTCAGCCTCGCAATTTCATGAAGGTGGCTGTACTCTACTGTACAAAGTGCTTCTAGGGCTTTGGTTTTCTTGGCAAGTTGCCAGCGGGAAACTCACATTTGATTAAAGTTTCAGCCCACTGTTAGGTGTTTTTAAACTGTATTTAGGAGGTAACTTGCTCAGGTTGGCTGTATTAACCTCCAAATACAGTGCTTTATTTTGATTGTAAGGCAGAGAGATCCTATATATTGATAATTTTGAAACCTGACTTGGGAGAAAACCCAAAGAAAAAATCAAAGATAAGGCATATTTGACTACCTTGTAGAGTTTTGCCAGACATAATTTTTATAATACAATGGGAGGAAAGCATTTGGATTTGTTTTAATTTCATTTTTGAACTGTGGAATACACTCTCTTTCTTCCTGACAGAGTGTTTTTGGTTGGTTTGTTTGTTTGTTTGTTTTTCCTGATAGCTAAGATTGTGTCTGCAGATCAAGAGAAGGACATGCTTTTGCTTGTTTGGTTGATAACAGGGTATATGTTAAAAAGCATGTGTGTGTAACTTTACTAAGATAAGCATAAAATGCCTTTTAGCTGAGTCATCTTTAATTGCTAGACTATATGGATAGATAATACATATAGAGAAGTTAAATGTAATAATAAAATATGACAACAAAAATGGAATTATTGAACTCACTCTGGTTGGGAGTTTATGGGAATGGCAATAATCTCAGCCTTTGTTTTAATCCTGTTAACCATTTTGTGTTTATAGCACTGTGAAGGAGTACAGCAGCAGAAGTGATAATAATTGTTGTCATTATTAAGCCGTTGGTTATTTAAATATGATACTAAATTCCTGGTTTTATCAAACCAGGCCATTGTGGTTTAGCAGGCCAGTTCTGCTGCTGCTGCTGAATTCTTGCTTTGGGTGCAGGAAAGCACGGGGAGGAAGAGAGGCAGTGATAGCTTCCCACGTCTCAGCACAGCCCTGAGACTGATAAGCCAGTTACAGATCACTGTATTCTTGTTATCCTGTCCCCCTCTATCATACCTTCCCCTTCTGACAAGGATGGAGGTGAAGGGTATTTGGTATGGGGAGCAGATCTGCCAATGTAGTGACAGCTGCGGAATCTTCCCAGCTTTGCGTGGGTAGGAGAGGGCCATTCCTGGTGGGCCGCTTACAACCAGAATGCAATTCCTTTCTGCTTTTGAGAATTAAAAAAAAAAACCCAACCGAGTAGGCTCGGGAAGTGAATAATACATCCTTTATAGTTGTGACTGTGTAATGATGTATGTATTTGTGGCATATTTATTTCAATTTTGTCTGTATTTTCTTTCCCCGATGGCAGGTGAAACTAGTTAACATTAGAAATGATGACATAACAGATGGGAATCCCAAATTGACTTTGGGGTTGATATGGACCATAATTTTGCACTTTCAGGTAAGTCTAGTTTTGCTTGATAGTATGTTTTCGGTCAGAGTCTTGCATGCAGTTAAGAT
Source organism: Cariama cristata (assembly GCF_000690535.1). Taxonomy (NCBI): domain Eukaryota; kingdom Metazoa; phylum Chordata; class Aves; order Cariamiformes; family Cariamidae; genus Cariama; species Cariama cristata. The sequence goes on along the minus strand of NW_009630775.1, from coordinate 25,557 downwards.
GAATGTGTCAGCTTAGACAGGGCTCCATATAGGCTGTGCAAAAATACAGATTATTTCACTTCTCTAATGTGTATTTGAAGGTTTTTATGAAAGGAGGTTGTAGCGAGGTGGGGGTTGGTCTCTTCTCCCCGGTAACTAGCGATAGGACAAGAGGAAACGGTCTCAAGTTGCACCAGGGGAGGTTCAGGCCGGATATTAGGAAGAACTTCTTCACTGGTAGAGTCGTTAAGCATTGGAACGGGCTCCCCAGGGAGGTGGTGGAGTCATCGTCCCTGGAGGCGTTCAAAAAACGTTTAGATGTGGCACTTCAAGACATGGTTTAGTGGGTTTAGCGGGCATGGTGGCATCGGGTATAGGGTTGGACTTGATGATCTTTGAGGTCTCTTTGAACCATAATAATTCTATGATTCTATGATGTATCTTATTTCATGATGTAAACTGTGTCTGGAGGTGTCATTTGTTTGCTAATTTCCTGTCTGTGGAGTGAGAGAAAAATAGCTGGGTTTTGAAGTGAAGTCAGTAGTTGATGTGTGCCTTCCAGCATTTGGACAAACCGGTCTTGTTTTCTTCTACAGACTTCTTTTGATGAATATTAAAATATATTAAAAAGTTTTAAATCTTCTTTTGTTCTGGATCTGAATTTCTGTGCTGGTACGAGTATGTGAGCGAGCACTGCTCTCAGCCTTTTCGAGCAGTCCCTAGCACTTCAGCATTTGTTTTTAGCCCCAGCGATGGTAGCGGGCATCACACTAGGTGGCACTCTGGTTATCGTACCCTGGCAGGATTGTGTCCAGTATAATGCGGCCTTACAGTCTGTGGTGTTAAATTGCTCCTCAAAATGAGCCTTTCACAATGGCTGTGGCTGTAGATGATGTAATTCAGATGACAGATAATTCCCATTTAGTGACTGCAGCATTGTTAGCGATAAACTCCCTGCTGTGCAGGCATTTTAAATGATCAGAAAGTTAGATGATCATACAGAAGAAGCATGGTTCGCTTAGGAATATCCCACACTGGATTTATGTCTGGAAAGAAAACATTCCAAAAAAACCCAGAAAGGCTGCTAGGATCTAATTTGCCTTTCTGCAAATCCTCATGAGGAACAGAAGACATGAATAGGGCTGCTGTGGCCCTGAACTAAACAGGATACACAGCTTAGCCCAGTCCAGTGCACAGGGTAAAGGAGAAACCACTAACTGCTCACCACTCGTGAGGACCTGAAGTTCCCTTGGCTCCCCTCTGTCTTGTCCATCTTTGCTCCCACATGGTTATATGGAGAAAGAAAGCTGGGCTTAAATATGTTTATGCATGACCCATAGAATTAGGCAGTGATTGAATGTTGCTGTGTTTTAAGAAATGAAGATGATTAACAACTTGTTAATAGAAGCTGTTAGTGGAAGTTAAACCTTTACGTGATGTATGTTTTATCTTTATGAACCTGATGAATAGGTTTTTGCAGGATTAAATTGTTAGTTTTTCTCGCTAGCTGAAGCACAGGACATTTGGCACAATTTTGGGTGCTTATAAAAAGTGATGAAAGTTAGTCTTACTAGTTACAGTATATATGTAAAAAATTATGAGAAGGAAGAATATCTATATAAAAGCTAACTAATTTAGGTGAGCTGGTGTGACAAGGATTTTCCCCTGTAAGGTAGCCAGCTCCATATAAAATACGTAGAAGCATTTAAATTGTAGCTGAAACACACTTACTTCAGTCTACCCTGACCCCCAATAACTACCAACTAAATGCCTACCAATACAATTCAGATCTTGCAGATCTGTCAGAATAGAATGGACTATTCCAGCTGGAAGGGACCCACAGGGATCATCCAGTCCAACTGCTTGACCACTTCAGGGCTGACCAAAATTTAAAGCATGCTGGTATGGGCACCGTCCAAACACCTCTTAAACACCGACAGGCTTGGGGTATCAACCACCTCTCCAGGAAGCCTGTCTCAGCGTCTGACCGCCCTCTTGGTAAAGAAATGTTTCCTCATGTCCAGTCTGAACCTCCCCTGGCACAGCCTCGCGCCATGCCCACGTGTCCTGTCCCTGGATCCCAGGAGCAGAGCTCAGCACCTCCCTCTCCATGTCCCCTCCTCTGAAGCTGCAGAGAACAATGAGGTGCCCCTCGGCCTCCTTCTCTCCAAACGAGACAGACTCAGAGCCCTCAGCCCCTCCTCACAGGACGGGCCTGCCAACTCCACCACCAGCTTTCGTGCCCTCCTGGATGCATTCAAGGGCCTTCACTTCCTTCTTAAACGGTGGGTCCCGGCACTGCACACAGCGCTCGAGATGAGGCTGCACCAGCGCTGAATACAGCAGGATAATTCCCTCTTTTGACTGGCTTGTTATGCTGGGTTTGATGCACCCCAGGATGCGGGTTGCCCTCTTGGTGAGCTTTTATTTTTTCCAAAATAATATCTTTAAAAAAATGGGTGTTAAAATAATTTTAAGAGTAAGTAGTGTTTCTTGGACTAAACACTAAGCCTCATTAGTAAATACAAAATAAGAATAGGATTTTTTAAAATATGTTTTCTGTCTTTTTGCTATTAATGGCTGCAGTACCTGCACTGAATGCGGAAGGGATTTGTAAAGTGATATAAGAGACACTCTCAGTGCTAATCTGTGCTAGCCTGACATTTGCCTGTGTGCCACTTCTTTTGAAGTATACAGCAATTTGGTGTCATTGACACCAGTATAAGGCTGATTTGGGTTCAGAAGAAGTTCAGAAGAACGTGCCTACTTACACCTCACATTTTTTTGTCTTCGCTTAGATTTTGAATGAGGGAAAAATGTGAATAGAGAAGTCTTAACAGCAGAGTCTTCACAAAGTGATGAAGCTTCATGATAATGATTGTGTTTATGCATGGAGTAATCCTATATAGATATTGGGAGAGTTGTGATGAGATTCAGTTTGAAGCTGACACCTAAATCCAGGTGCCTATGGGGAGCTGTGTTCATATGCAGTAAGTGTCTAAGTTGTCCCTATAATCTAATAATCTGAAAGATAGAGGTTTAGTCTGTACGGCTAGTATAGTCTAGAGAGTTAGTCAGCAAACCAGATACTAGAGGTTCATTCCATTTGACTAAACGTAAATATCTGTGTTGTTGCAGATTTATGAGACACCCATGTGAGTATGAGAAACATGATGTAGGTCTTATGTGAAAACCACTGTCATCTGGGAAGAGATCAGGCAGGATAACCTGCATCTTAAATGGTGGTAAACACGTTTAGCAACACTTTTGAGGCCTGGAAGGCTAGCCGATACAGTGGGCGAGGTTGATGGAGCAATTCAGATCACTTGCAGTAGGTGCCTAGAGCACCTACTGAGCTATGCAGTTGTCCAGCGTAGGTGCCTGGAGTGATCTGACATGGCACATCACATCCAGTAGTATATGCAGTGGGAAGCAAGTTTCCTTAGCTCCTGTGGTATATATGCTCTCCCCGTGTAGGTATCTCAGATTTAAGTGTCTCAAATGTTCTAGATGGTCAATTGCCTTTTTTCTTATGTCTCTACGTCAGGGTGTGAAATGTGGCTGCTCAAGATCCGTTGATTGTACTAACTGGATCCCCAGGGCTTTTGATTCAGTTTCCTAAAAACAGGTGGCATTTGAGTGACATTTGAGGTGTGCTAGAGTATCCATGACATACATGTGGAGTTCTCTGGTGAGAGACCCATGCTCTTCCAGACCTGCAGGTGGAGGCCAGCTGGGATATAGCAGGATACCTCAGAGAGCTCTAGAAGCCCATGTTTAGGAAGCTAAATCCTGCCTCTACTGGATAAAATGATCTCTTCAAGCATGTAAACATGAATATGTAGATGCCTATATTGAGGTGTCTTAATCTGAACTACCCCTTAAATTTTCCCAGCATTTGCAGAAGTAGTTGATTTCTCAGTGAGGATAAGGAGCTGTTTGCTGTGTGATGTTACTGCCTCTGCTCCATCTTATATGTGTATTCTAATAACACTGCAATCTGGGATGTAGTCAAGATGCCAGGGATTTTTTTGGGCTGTTGTTTGTGGCTTCTTGTTTCTCTGAGTCATGGCACTTACCTGGAGGATAATGTTTCCTCAGGGAGTCCTTCTGAGTATTGGAATGAATTTAGTGATGATTTAGGGAAAAAACATTTCGAACTAAAATAAAAGATGATACGCATTTGAGGAGTATGTTTCTCTTGCATCTGAATTATGCCTGGAGATGATTATGGCTTTATGACTTGGTACCCATAATTAGATAAATCTAAATGTTGTTCTGAGTTATACCATGGACTTTTGCAGCTGCACAAGTCCAGAAATTGTACGATCTTCTGTGTCCCAAGTAATTACATATAAGATGTAGAAAAGATGGAATGGGAAATACAGTGGTTTATTGAGTTGAGTATGTTAGAAAATAGTTTGTCCTGTGGGTATTGAAAATCCTTGAGACATGTATGTTACTAGGATTTAGGCAAGTTTTCAGTGTATGCATTTCACAAACTTTTAATAATATGTGGCTTTTTTAAAATTCAGTTTCACAGTGGAATAACTACTGTAAGTTATTTTCTTGGCACCTGTAGAACATGCTAAATGAGATTTTTTTTATTATTATTTTATAATTATAGGCTGTAGGTTAAAATATCCAAATTAATACTTGAATGGACTCCTCCTTCAATACCCAGTACATTTTCACTGATTACATTGGAGACAAGCAACTATAAATGAAAGCAGAATTTGGCCTCAGTAAGTAACCACAATTTTAATAACATAATCTCTGTGAAAATTGGTGATAATTTATTTTCAAACCACTGCAAACAATCTTTAATTTAACAAATGTTAAATATTTAGAAGAATTTGCAGTTGGTTGAAAAAACCACGCCAAACCAAAACAAAACCTGAAACTTTGAACTTTCAGACATCCAAAATGAGGCCTTTGTGAACTCAGACCTTAAAAAATTTCTGAAGCTTCTAAGTCATGACACAATAGACTTTTTCTGTTTCAGTTTCTTCATCAGTTTGCAGCTGAGGAACTGCTGTGAAACACACTTTTTTCTTCTCTCCCCAGCTCCCTGCTGTCAGGCCTCTTTGCAGGATGCTGCTTTTCGAGGCTCCAGTGGCTTGCGGTTTTGTCCAGACGTTACAGTACCGGCCAGCCAGCTCTGGCCAGATGGGTGCTTTGTCTCAGGCCTCCTTGGGGCACCTGTAACCTCTTCACATTTCTCTTATCAGCCAGCAAATACTTTTTTTTCCTGCGGACTGCCCATAAACCTTTGAGCAAAATTCATTCTTTATCAGGGTGCCCCAAAGCAGTCTATAGACTGTTCATTTGGTCCAGTAGATGCACAGTTAAACTTTTACCGGTGTTGGGCGAAGAGGTAAGAAGGGTGGATTTGTTTGTAGGTGACTTGGCTGAGAGAAAGGACAGCTACCCATCCATTTCTCAAGTTCCTGATGCCCCTTACTGCAGTTAGGTGTTCAGAGCTTGCAATGCAGGTGGTAATTTTGAAGCACTCTTGCGCTAGTCATAAATGCTGTGGCCTTCATACAGGGTGGCCGCAGGAGGAAGCAGCTCAGCTCTGGTAGCCCGTTCCAGTAAATGACATGCAGAAGGCAGAGGAGTAGCGGGATGTTCTGGGGCTGGTGCACCTTCCTCTGCTTCAGCAGCTCCGCTGTAAAATCTGTGGTAGGGCTCACCATGCGAGAGCAGTGCTGCCTGCTTTCCTGAGGTGGCAATGTGGGGTTAAGACAGCTGGATCTGGCCTTCACTCACCGTTCTCCTGGCACCTGTTTCTGCTGGCTGCAGCTGGCTGATGGCAGCTGGCTCTGAAGCTTGCCTCTGGGCTCTGCCCGAGCTGCGGGCCTTGGAAACCCAGGATTGAAGTTTAATCTGCCTCCACTTTAGAACAGCTAGAACAGTTCAAGGTCTGATCTTCTCAAATATTTAAAGATGGAGCTATGCAGCCAGTTGTCTAATCTCTGACTGTAAGTGGTCATAGGATAAACTGTATTCCACCTGGGAGCTGCAATTCGCAGACGTTAGCCATTGCAGCAGACCTGTCTGTTGTTCAGCTTTTGGTAGGGTATACTCTTCCTGTATTTTATTCCTCAGCTGAACTCCTACTTATCTCTTCTGGAATTCTTCAGCAATTAAAAAAAAAAAATAAAAAATTGCTAACTCTCAGGTAAGAAGATGAGTATGGAGTTCTTGGAATTCTGGGACTCATCTGAATCACAGCAACGACGAGAGGCGTTAAGGCTCATTGCAGAGTCGTATTTAGATTTTATCTCTACAAATAGTGAGATATCTGTAGCAGGATAAGATTTAGGAGCAGTTAGCTCATCTGTTTGATTCTTTTTGTCCTTAATCCCATAAAACCACCAACAAGGAGCAAATTCTTCTTTTTGTAAGCCATCTCATTGGATATAAAAGCTCTCCTGTTCAGGGTCATGACTTTTGGTAGCTCAGCGGTACCTGAAAGCTGGACAGCTCTTTCAGATTTTGAGGAGTGATTGCCAGTACAGCTCAAACAGCTCCAAACACAACCTTTTGTTTGTGCTGGCAAGCCTTTACTTTTTGTCTTGTTCTCTATCTTGTGCTGCTTTAATTTTCACTTTCTCTTTGGCTTATGTTTATATCTCTGTCATTTTGCATGTGACCTTTGGGCTGTGCAACAGAATGCTTGCTGGTTATCTGGTAAGCTGTTTTAGTACCATGAAATGACACATCCCATTTATGCTAAATGCTCCATAGCTTTTGCTGTGTTGCATAAACAAAACAGAAAAAAAAAAAAGAGAGGGGGAAGGGATGTTAGATCCAAAACTACCTGAAATGCACTCCTAGTAGGCTTTTGATCATGTTATTCTAGGATAAAAGATACCAGGTGTGGTTTGATTGGCAAAGTGGAATAACCTTTCCTTTACAACTTTTACTAAGTATATGAAACCAATGATAAAGCATAAATTAGCAGTGTACAAAGGATGAATGGTCTCAGCATTTTGCAGACTAACAAATATGCAAATATTCAACAACATTGCCACTATAATGTGTAATACACCTGTCCCATGTCAAGAACATCATGCATTTCACAGTCACGGACATGCTTGACAAATTATAGAAGTCTGTGGTTAAATGCAAACCCATACAAATCTGCATGAGCTATTTTGCATCTTGATGGTAATCTTTTGTTTGCCACATCTTAATGTTAACCTCTTGTTTGTGATTAAGCAGCCTCTAAGATCAAATTGCAGACATATATTGGTCTAATCCTTTATTCGTGTTATACTTCTTAAGGGTTTATGTGCCAGAAAATGTCTTTTGCCAATCTCTACTTAAAACTTTCCAGCATTGGTGGATATGAATTTGTATCTTTGGGGTTCTCATTTAAAAAAGAAAAAAAAAGAGAGAGAAAGAAAAGGAAAGAAACACAACAACCCATGACAGCTTTGATCATGTGGATCCTTGGCTTTAGCCAGCACTGGGCTTCCGTTCAGGACTACTTAGATGTCTAAGACAGAACCCCTGGTGTGGTCAGGTCTTCACTATCTTGTGGTGGTTCTCGTAGGCTTCAGTGGTAGTCTCTTTTGATGCTTTAGAATACCGTATTTCTTTGCTCTAGCAGACAGGTTTTAGAAGAAATTCCAGTTTCCCTTTTATTAATCTTGAGTTTAATCCTGTTATCTCTGTCTCTTTCCTTCTTGAGACCAAAATTATGACTTTATAGAATTTTAGGTAGCTGAAAGTGGTCATTTTGTCTTTAGTTACTCACACTTTCATTTACCGTCTTCGCATACAATGGAAGATGATTTTGCATAGGTTTTTTTTATATTAAAAAAACCCCATAATGATATAAACACAATTTGTCCATTCTTTTGTCCTTGATCTTTTCTTTGGTTCAAGAGCATAAGTGACTTATAAAGTTAAAGTGACTATAAAGTTACTTTTTGATTCATGGAAAAACAAGGAACTGCAGAAAGAAATGTTAATAGAGAGGTGATAGCCATCTCACTGAGGAACAGCTGGTAAATACTGTTAAATTGGTTATTAAGTTATCAAAAATATGTATTTCTTACCTATTTCTGGGAACATTAAAAGGCACAAGTGCTAATAATAGTCTGTAGACTTATATTTGGAATGCATTTATTCCTGGCTAATACTTAGAAATGGTTAAATTCTAGAACTAGCTGCAGTTACACCAGGTGCATTCAGCTAAATTGACTTGGTATATGCAGCAGTAAGCCAGGATTGTTGGACCACTGAGCTTGTGACCCGTGTTTCAGAACTGATTCTTCTATTTTTGCTGTCTCAATTTATTAATTTCACTTCAGAGGTACTTGATTTTCTGAAAAAGTGAATTACATACTCTTAAGAAAACATAATTGAAACTTAAGGTATGTACGAAAGAGGATGTGCAACATCAGAGACTTTCTAAATTACTGCTTACATTACAAAAGGCAGATTATCAGCTGTAAAATAACAATACATGTTTCTTCTGACCTATCTGGAACTAGATTTGATTTCACGTTTTTATGACAGTCAGTGTGCCACTGCTTCTACCAGGAGTTTTGAAATAACAGAGAATGCTTTAGGGATGTTTTCTGTTTGGAAGAAGGTGATATCATGCTGATTGTTAAGCAGATGTAAACAGTTTAAAGGAAATACACACTAAATCATACTCCATTAAAACTCAGTTAAATAATATAATTATTGTTTAGAAATCTCAGTGCCCACGTATCTTAATTTAAATATGTATTTGCATTGAAAATTTAAATTTGCAGCACTTTTAAGCAAATTCTTCTCTCCTGTGAAATTTATGGAGTAAGAACAACATTGGCATTGTACTTGTGGTAGTCTGTATTTACTTTAATACTTTTTCAATTAGATGGTTAATATGGCATGAAAACTTGCAGTTGTTCATTCAAATGCTGGACACACTTGTCTTTAACATTTTATATTATTTCTCCTTCATCAAGATAATCCTAATAAGTTTTTTATAAGAGTACATAATGTGATATTTTAGTATTATTATACTATGATCTATTTAACCATATATTATTGTTACTAGGTTACCAGACATGTTGTTGTTAAACTAGAAGCTATGTCTGTGTGAAACGAAATCAGTCTTGGTCCATTGCACTGCAAAGTCCTAAATCATGTTTTCTGATGAGGGAGGAGAAAGAGAGGGATATTTTCAGGCGTAAAAGCCATTTGTTTATACAAACACAGCGATGTCATTTACAAAGACTTTTTTTCCTTTTTTTCACTGTGCTTTTCTGTTAGTTAAGGGGGGCCACATCAGGACGCAACAGAGTCCCATGTGGAAGTGTATTTTAAATTAGGGAGTCCTCTGGCCTTGACTGAAAGTCACTTTTCTAAGCTGACTAGCATACAGCGTTTTCACTGTGAGTAAAGGGAGCAAGTGGTACAACCACACCTCTATGCTAAGCATACTACAAATACAAACACAAACCGAGGCTATGAAAGAGTGCGGTCATGGCATAAACATCTGCTTTGCAAAGAAACATGTTAGCATTGTGCCTGTAGGTATCTCCCTGTCTGTCAGTAGTACACAGTATTCTATAACAGCCTTCTAGTCCCTCAGTGTTGCAGTATAACATTTTCTAAGCATTACTGTCAAATTTTACCCTAGTGCCCTGAGAGTAGTCAGCAATGAGTATCCGTACTGGAAATTCTTTGGAGGCTGATCCTACTTCTTTGCTGTATTATTCATTCCAGATCCTGTCAGTAAAATGTCATAGAATACTTCAGTGGAACTGGCCCCCGGGGATGAAGTCTCTGGGTTTCGTTATTGCGATTTTTTTTTTGCATAAGCAAGGGAAACTCAATGGTAACACCTGGTAGTGCTTGGCAAGTCACTTGGTAATTCTTTCTCAGCATGAGAAACCATACATGCCTACCCCTGCTGTGTTGGTTTTAGTAGGTTTTGCATATCAGTAACAAAAATGAAGTGGAAGCTTAAAAAGGTATTTTCCAAACAAAGTAAACTGGTTAGACTTGCTTGCATTTTAATAGTGTACATTTCTACCTAGCTTCAGGTGTAGTTAAATGCTTCTTGGCTGTTACATTCAGAGCTACACAGAGATGCCCACAGAACAGGAGCATGGGAGGAGGATAGAGCTCCGTTTTTATAAACAGTAACTTTGTGGACAGTTTTCTAGATAGACTGGCTCTTATGCTTTGTTTCACCTTTATCTGCCAGAGGTTTAAATCTGCTGCAAAGTTCCAGCTCCTAGTACATGGCACCACTGCCCTGAGCGAGCTTGTTATGCTTGTATGATAGTAGTGAAGCAGCAGGTTATTTATAGCTGACAAATCAGTGAAAAATCACATCAGCGGCTATGAAAACTCCGCATACAAATGAAAATTTGACCCCCAACAAGCTCTCAAAGCAATCTCTGATCCTTCACTTTAATCTTCCCTTCTGTGGATCGTTGGATACGTAAGAAAAACATGCAAAGTGCAAACCAAATCTGCTAACTAAAACCCTGCTATTTGCTGTGCTGCTTGCCTTTGGATTTGGAGTGTAGCTAAGAGTTTCAAAGGTTGCTGCATATTTTTCTACTTTATCTTGCTCGAGTTACTAAATGAAACGGGAAGTTTAAATGCATGCGAGAATTTTCTGTTGCTCATAAATGCTATGTCATCGCTGTGAAAGGCCATCGGCGTTACAGCCCAATGCTGAAGCAGTGATGTTTATTTAAGAGGATTGGAGGCCAGAAATAAGCCACAGTGTCTAATCAGACACAGGCCCTGCCTGGGCACCCTGCCACAACGTTTATTGTGTGTGCGTTTCTCATAAGCAAAATGGCTACACACCGAGGAGGATGGATGTGAAGTCTGGAAGAAATTACAGTGCAAGCAGCAGTTCTTAACTTTCTGAGGAGGATTTAGATGTATGTAAATATACTGGAATGAATGAGACTGTGCGGCTGTGAGTTACTGAAAGCCAAATGGGGAATGTCTGTGGATGTGTGAGGGCTGAAAAGGAAGAGCAGTGTTTAGATCCTGCCAAAGCTCCCTTAAGTCCAGCTAAACATTCTCCTGGAAGAAGATATTTCAGAAGAAAAAGGAGAAAGAAATCAGCCGAGGAGGGACCAGATTCAGTACAGGTTAAAGAAAATGAAGAAAAAAGCCAGTATGAAGTGGGGATTTCAGAAAACATCGAGATTCGTCCCAAGGGTGTGGGACTGGCTGATTCCTTCCCCCGGAGAGTGACAGTGGCTGGTAATGCTCTGCCTGTGAGTACAGACCTTTTGGCTGATCTTGTTAAAGCAAAAGTTTTACCGGGTGAAACAAAAAGCGATTCTCGTTGTGGGGACAGTTTTCATGGTGATAATCAAAGGCTCACCAAGTCTGATGAGACAGAGACATGGTTAAAGGAACAAGACAAGAGGAATTCGGAGAAATGCTGTACATGGAAGAGGAGATTCTCAGAGGATGGCAACAGGAGAGAATTAGCATTCCTGAAGAAATCTAGTGGTCTCTGTTACAGAAAAGTGACCAGCTTGGATTCTGCTATCCACATTTTAGGCAGACAATGTGAAGAAACTGGGTTAAACAAAACTTCTTGCGGAATTGTTGAAGGTGTCCCAGAAAGCAATAAATCTGAAAAGTTGCATCACTTTCTCTCTGAAAGCAAAAGTGATCCACTGATTGAACAAAAGAGGTTTTATTCTTCTGATGCTGTGCTTTCCCAGTTGCCAAATGAAAAGGCATTATTTAGCATTCCACCAAACAGGAGCAAGGTAAATATTTTGGCACAGTACATTATCTTTGAAAGTTAGCTCAGAGTAAGTACTGGAACAGTATTTTTTCTATTACAAAAGTATCTTCACTTTGCTGTATATAAGCCTTTTACCTATGCTGTGATACTACAGGTAGTTGTAGGACAGAACACATTACTTGATCTTTTTCATAGGTTAAGTAATACCTCTGTCCTTCAGGAGTGTTGATGTATCTTTGTGCTGCTTTACTGTTTGTAGTTGGTTTGTTTCCTAATTTAGGAGAAAGATCTTCATGTTAAAATGGTTCTAGAAGGTGGAGTGAATTTTAGAGAGTTGTTCAAGTTCACATTCAGTATCTGCATTAAACATTCTTATCAACTCTTGATAGTCTTGTAATTCCTTTGGGTCTTGTGTCAAGGAAAGGGATATTTCTAATGCTTTTCAGTTATGGCCAATAGGAAATGAAGAATGATAGAAGTATGTAGGCAGCTTGAAATAGAAAAAGTGAACATAAATCATGTTAATAATGCTCTACACTTCTTTTAAAAGATCTTTCCTCCCAAACTGTCTAGATTACCTATTAATATTACTTGCTGAAATGCCATCTTCCTCTGAGGGTACGATTATTTTCCTTTCACAAGAAAAGAAATCAAAGTACAAGCTTAGTTGCAGAATATCTGAAGGAAAGCAAATTTTGTCTGTTGGTATCCATGCTTACCAGTTCAATCCGTATTACCGCTTCTGCCCCACTCACCTTCAGCGCAACTGAAATCTGTAAGTGTGGGCCAAGTGCCGATACCAGGATCTGGTCCAAAACTGGTTCTCCTTGCTCAACAGGAACATCTGAGCTTTGACTTAAGTGAACAGAGGGTATGGGTGTGTGCCAAAGATACTTTTTCCAGCAGGGAGCTAACTACACTTCTATTGTTTATACAATTTACTTTTGTAACAGGACTCAAATGATACTTTTTCCAAGCTTAGGTTTTAAATACAGATAACACGCCCAATTACAACACGCAGTACACACTAGTACAAATAGTCTCCTAATACACATGGAGATCTTTGCCCTCTTAATCTTAACTGGAATTCAGGAACAGCTTAGGGATGTTCTTTGATTTGAACTAAATGTCGTTACTGAGTAAAACAGTATGAGGCCTTGTCTGTTCGGCCAAGCACGGCCGCTTTTTCCTGTATAATTAGAGTAATACAACTTGTAATATTGCTGCAGTTATTACTCCGACCAGGCATATTCCTCTTGTTACCACAGGGGAAAGGGGGGTGGGGGGGAAAGAGACTTCTGTTGAGCACCTACATGGACACTGAGACTTGTGCTGCTGATATCGATAAAACACTGCGTAATGATATGAGTATGAAAACTACTGGCAGATCCGGCTGAACACCTGACGCTGAAATGTCTGTTTTCCAGTTCTATTCTATTTCTCAACCCAGGATTCTGAGTGTAAGTAATTTTATGAGCACCTAGCCTTGACCTGTAAACAAATCCAGGAAGAAAACTAGATTTCAGACTGTAGTTATTTTACAAAGTCATGACCACTTTTTTTTTTTGATTGCTTTTGAGAACTAAACAAGCATTTTAATGTCTTATATTTCAGTATAAAACAGTAAAGCTGTTACTTATACATATCCATAAAGTTCCTGTTATCAGACTGAGCTGATACACAAGATTTGCAGTTACCAATCTCTTTTACCAGTTTCTTTGCCATAGTTACAGAGATCAGTAGCCTCCGCTCACCTTGTTGGCTTATCTATGCTGTAATGTACTCTCAGCTTACACAGGGCCTCAGATGTGGCTGATACTTGAAAGCATGTTGGTTTTTCAAACTGGAGGACAGATACTAGAGGAAACTCATTGGTACAGCTGGCTAATTGGCACTGTAACAGAGATACGACATTTTACCCTCTGAAACAGCATAATCCCCACTACTGGAATATATCCTTTGAGTTTCTTTCTGTGGCACATTTTCTTATGCGTGTAAAACAAGTAAGATTTCATGTTCAGATATGTGCTACCACGTTACCTCTGTTTTCCTGTTTGCAAAATTCAGGTAAGCAGGGTGTTCTGAAGCTTCGTTCCTAGCTGCTCACCAATAGCTTTGAGAGAAAAATTTTTTACTCTCTGCTGGGTCCTAATTTCTGCAGCCCTTGTTCCTAACACAGGAAGGTGACTTCCTCAAGCAAGATACACTCTGATACTGTCCTAAGTCAGGGCTGTCCTAGAGCAGATGGCAGTTTGCATTAAGGTCAAGAAGCTGTGAATCAAGACTGAGACAGGCTTCCTGCAGCAACTCCCCTTCTCAGTGATGTTTTAGCACAATGCAGGTAGAGTAGAAAATCAGGGCTGTAGTTTTGGCTTCTCTACAGGGGATACTGTCACTGTGATATTTGATGACTCCTGTGTTGAAACAAGCTATGGTTTTCATTCAGTATCAGCAAAAGATAGCTACCAACTGGTGTTACCACCAGTTTTTGGTGGTTGTCAGCTTGTGTCAAAACGAATTACTTTTCTGTATCATGTTATCGATCATTACCATTATTCTGCCAGTCTAATTTGTGATAGTTTCTGTTCTGGTTTATGGATGTAAATGTTTTCTAGAAAAAACTGGTATCTAACCAGAATCACTTACCTACTTCGAGTACTCAACTATTGTCTTGGCTGCAAGTTCCTCGACTGGTTTTTTGCCATGCATCTACATAGTGTTTGATACAGTGTATTTCTTATCTCATCTACAGTACCAATAATACTCTGCAAGAAAAAAAAAAAAAAAAAAAAAGCAAAAAACCCACACATGTATTTGAGTCAGGTTAAAGGCAATATACTTCCTTTTAAATAAATGTAGATTATTTATAATCAGCATATTGGGTAGAATACTTCTGGCCAAGTAGTCATCTGTTTATTATTGCAGTTATCATTGCAAATAGTTGAAAGATAACAAGACATCTTCCAACTATGTCCACCATCATATAATCTTGTATTATCTATTCATGTGGAACAGTTAAGGGAGGGTGAGATGCCAGTAGGTCTTCTGGAATGTGATTTGCATGGCAAAGGTGCAAAAGTCAGTTTTGCTTCATTGGCATAGTATTGTTTGCTTCCTTGTAACACTCAGAAGAAGCAGGTGCAGTCTACCTTAAATGCTGGTGAATGAAGGAGATCTTTAATCACTGATGGAACTACAAAACTAGGGCTGGAAAGTTTCTGGACAGGTCATCTAGGTCATCTCTGTACCTGAAGGCAAGATAACTTAATGAAAACTATTCTGGACGGATACTTGTTCTTCTGTGTCTGCCTTATTGGTGGTTTCACACACTTCTGAGTAATTATTCTAGTGCCTATCTGTCTTTTGTATTAACAAGTGGTTTTAGCTGAAAACACATATGCTCATTTTAAACTCATTAGTTCTTTTCCTATTCCCAGAAGGGTTGATTTATTCCTTGTTTTGCAACAGCATTTTACATATTTGAAGGCTGTTGTCCCATCTCCCCTTGATTTTCCCTACTTCAGACTAATAAACCCAATTTTTCAGTCTTTCCTAACAGGTCCTATATTTTTAGATCTTTGTCATTCTTGTTTTTCTCTTCTGATTTTCTTCAACTGATCCAATATTTTTTGAAGGGTGTTGCCCAAAGCTGGACTCGCAGCTCCACAGAGCCTTGCAAGAGTTGAATAGCAGCATTTGAATTTATCACCAAATGGAAACTCACAAAGTCCAACTGTAGTAACGTCAGGGGAGATGACTCCTTGTGATCATGTGCAAGTTCAAATTCCATTCGTGTAACTATACTTCCCTCAACACTCTGTCAGCAATCCTTCTCAAACACAATACGTAACTAACTGCTTAGCTTAGGTGGAAAATAGCATTTCAAAATCTCTCTGTATTCATATATTCTTCTTCCTCTTATTTATTTGGTTCTTCAGACTTTTCTGTTTAGGTCTAGCTGATATCAGAGTACATTTCATTATACGTCATACATCTCTAGCCCATTATATACTTTTGTGCAGTTAGGTACATTATGTCAAGTTTAGACTAGCTTCAAAACATTCGGATAAGATGGAATCAGAGGGAAGACTCCTTACTGTCTATGTCAGTCTTTCTGCTCTTCTGTTTGCACTGTAAAAAATGAGCCACAGACATCCAGCACCACCATTGATCTCTTTTGGAAAGTCTTCTCTGCTCTGCTCTTTGGACTCAAAACTGCATCACTGAAATCAGTGTAAGCAAAGAGCTTAAGGCTTTTTGATGTGTGGATTTTGTATACTGTGTGATGCAGAGGGAACTTACGGGCAGAGAAAACACACTTGTGGTAGCAGAGATGAACTATTTCTCCCAGTTACAAACAAGAAATAGAGTATATAGTGCCAAGTAAGGGTTTGATCCTGAAATCCAAGGGCTGTGCGGAGAATCACCTCTGTCTGTCACTTCTGCTTGCATAACTTGTAATTCACAGGGTTTGAGATAATTTAGAGAACTGGATCTCTAACAAACAACTGTTCAAACTCATGCAAAGTCAGTAATTTGTTCCATACTTAAGGAACAAATGTCCTCTAGTAACAGTTTATAGCAGGTAAATGATAGGCTTGTGGGATATAAGAATGAAAGGTTCACACAAACTGTTTGCTTTGAAGGACAAAATTTGAACAGTAGAAGATTTGATTGCCCCTTAACTTACTTTCTGTTCTGATATTCCTAATTTAGTAGTACTTCTTTTTATTTTCTGTGCCCAATGATGTTATAAATATTGATGATAAAACATAGTTGGTAGATGAATATCTGTACTGTCCTTGTAGGGTTATCAAAGGGAAGATGGGCTCTGTCTCTCTCTGACACCTTATTTTGTGGGAGTAGTATTTTACTTGTTAAGTAGTTCCAAGTTAATAGGGCATCTTGCAAAGTAGAGCTCATATTTGCAAGTGTAATAAAATATAGCTCTTTGACTCACCATTTCCCTTGGCGTATTTTTATACGTTTAAAATACGGATTCAGTGTTTATGAAAAAGTCTGAAATCTTAGCCTTGGAATCTGAAATACTTTATTTAGAGAATAGAAGTGCTCAGGCTCTTTCAGGTGTCAGGCTCATGTTAGTGTTCCTTAACCTGTACTGAAACAGGCTACCTCCGTGAGTGAAAAGCAATTTCAATTTTTAAACCCAGTCTAGTCTATTCCTTTTTCTTCAGTTGGCCAACTAGTGTGCCGCATGGTGCTTGGAAGATTTTGGACCAAGAACCTGTTGACTTTAGAGTAATGAGCTAAATTCATGTTTTCACCATCCAAAATTTGGACTGCGAGCTTGCCTAGTGGTCATTTTCAGAGTAAGAAACATTCTCCTTGTGTTTGTGTCCATAGCTACAGATGTTGTTTGTATGTAACAACAGATAGAAGTATGACCTTCAGAAGTTGCCTTGATGTCTGAAATCACTTGTTTCCAGAGGAATGTAATGTGTGCTCAAATATGCTGCGTTTGCACTCTCTGCAGTCTGAAGTGTACATAGCTGTCGCTGGTCAATTAACTGTGAATGAGGCTAAAGGTTTGAACTTAGCAGAAAGGAATGGCCATTAGCAAATTACATTGTTAGCTTGCTTATACTAGAATATATTAAAAATCATGATACTTAAGGAGTACACACAAAGGACTTTCTGAAAATGATGGGAAAAAAATATAGGCTGTGAGGTTTTTTCCCCCTCCTTATTGTTGTTGGTTTTGGGTTTTTGTTTGTTTGTTTGCTAGACATCTGACACTTCCAGATGACATCATCTCTTTCAGAAGTGTTGTCCAGATAAGTGGTGAATGGTTGACTTTATTTATATTGTGGTCTGGTTGTTCTGTGAGGAATAGAAACTAAAGCTACTGGAAAAATATTTAGTTTGCTTTCTTGCTTTGAAATACCAAAGAATAAAGGTAACCCACAGAAAGGAAGTCTTGCACTGCAGATGAGTTCCCTCGATTTTTACAAGAAAATTTTCAGAGTGATTTTAAGTTGGTCTTTTGCCATATTGGATTCCCTGTTGTCTTCACATACAGGACTCATACCATCTGTATTTTGTGTGGTTTCATGTAGTAAATACTCCATGCAGGATTTTGATACCTAGAAATTTGTAAACAGTCAGAGCTTCATGTGTTCTCTTCAGTGTTTTTTTCTTAAAAGCTGGAGACAATAAGATGCAAAAAATGTCATCAGATCTTCAGAGGTTATTTATGGACTAGTTGAACAGTTAAAACTATTTTGCGTTCTAGCATTAGTGCCTGTATATTTCCCTTCCCTAGAGCCAGCAGATATGATGGCATGTGATAAGTATCTGAAGAACTGCTTTCACAACTTGTGATTCTGTGGGTACTTGGATAGAAAATAATGTAAATTTATTTGTTCCCTGCATTAAATGTATTTACCATTTACTGTATAGCTGTAAATGCTTGTCATCCGCTGAAAGAGTGAAAGGTGATTATGCAGAAATTGCAGCGATGACTGTGGCAGCTATGTTGCCCTGACATCTCCTCGGCTCTGCCTTTAGTCCCCTACTTCCTAGTGCTTCCCACCACCTCCTCTTAGGCATCGACATAGCTGCATTAGTAGGAAAGCTACATCTCTTTGATCCTAGCACTGTGTTTTGAGTGGCTCTAATGTGAGAAAACCTCATCGTTTCCAGCCTAGCCTGTCTGAATTCCCCCTGGAAGAGCCCAAACAGAAGATACCTTTGTGTGCAGAGATTTCAAGGCCAGGAGACATCGTTACGATTGTCCCATCTGACCTCATGAACATGCCTCCCTGATTTGCACTAGAACAGGATTGATGGAATTGTCACAGCTTAAGTTAGGCCTCTTTTGCAGCTAACTTGAGCGCCTGCCTCTCCCCAGTGTTGTCTGTGAGCAAACCTGCCCTGAGCCGGGGCCTCAGGCTGGCTCCAGAGCCCGGGGAGACCTGTCTCTCCCCATGGTGCCGGCTGTAGGCTTGTGTGGCGCGTGGCCTCTTCCAGGTAGGTTTGCCGCGGTGCTTGGTGTCCACCCACGAACCTTGGCACTGTCTCAAGACCTCTTGCCTCTACCAAGCACCTCTGCCTGCTTTTTGTTATGTCTGAGCTATGTTACTCCGGTCCTTATACAGTGCCTCGTGGTACCCGCATAACGCAGTGTTCTTCATAACAGCGTGTTATATTATCTATTGGTGTTTGGATAAGTGGTAAAAGGTGGTCACTTAGACAACATGCGACAGTGCTTTCTTTATCAAGGCATGCCTTCTTTTTGTCTATCTTGCAGTTCAGATTTACACTGAATACAATTTCTATAACATGAGGTGCAAACAATACATGTTCAAATTAAGGAAATGTCTGCTTCGTAGCTATACAGTGGTAATTTTCTAAGCAAACTGATTGAACTTAGTTAGGGGAGAATTTGATGTATTAGAAAGTAGTATTTGTATGTAAAATTCCCAATGCTTTCCTGCTTTCACTGACATAAAGTTGATAATGCTTAGAAAATACAAAAACAAACCTTCTGTATCAGGCGAAATTTTTGTTTATGATCTTTCAGTCATTCCTAAAATGCTTATCAAAAGATTTTGTCTTAAAACTGTATTATTACCTGTTTTTACTGTAAATGACTGCTTTGGTGCTGAATTCCAGAACAGCATATATTATAAATGAACCTATTTTGAGAGGAACCTTGTAGCTGAGTAAAGTGTGAATAATGTAAATGAGTATTATATAAGTGTGACTATATATATAAAACATACTGTATTTTATATATAATTATGACATTTATGTATAATAAGTTTAGTACATAAAAATATATAAGTATTTGCATTATCAGCGTAAAATAGACATAGTTAAGTATTTTTCATTATGTAATAGTATTATATTTTCCCCAGAAATTGAGAGGCTGAGAACTGACCAGCTGAAGAAAATTGTGAGGCTATGAATTTTGTATTTCATATTGAAGACACTAAGAGTCCATAAGGATAAGACATGAAAGAATATTAACACAGCACAGGAATAATTGTCATATTCATGTATGCAGATATCAGACAGAAAATTCTTTAGCAATGCAGAGTGGTTTTAGGCAATATTTTAAACATTTTTATGGGTTAGACGTAATTGTAATATCTACATTAACTGCATTTTAGATATCTGATATCCATGTTACTGGAGAGTCAGAGGACATGTCTGCTAAAGAGAGACTGCTCCTGTGGTCGCAGCAGACAACCGAGGGTTATGCTGGAATACGTTGTGAAAATTTCACTACCTGCTGGCGCGATGGAAGATTATTTAATGCCATCATTCATAAATACAGGTAAGTACGCTGTTTGTTCTCTTGGAAAACGTTAATTATGGCATGTTAATGCACATAGAGAGAGGGCTCTGTGGTTTATGCCTGTAATAGCCATCTCTATGAATCCTGCACGTCTCTCATGGCGCACCTCCAAGCTGCCAAGAAGAATGTCTCTGGGATTCAGTCTTCTCCACAGTCCCTTTTTGTCATACTGACATGTAAGTATAGGCAGGGTAGAGGCAGAACGGATCACCAGAGTCCAAAACTGCACTGCTGCTGAAAGCCATCAACTACTGCATGACCTGAAATATACCTAAGATCTCTGTATTCTTTCCTGTATGACTCTACCATGGCCCTGGTGCCTAGAGCTTCTTCAGTGTTTCTGCTTGGGGCCTAGATCTACTCTGAGGTGCATCTCCTGTTAAATGGCAGGGTATTCTTATGGAAAATGGGATCAGCTGGCTTGAATGTTCTCAATCTGAGAAGGGAATTTGTATGCTTTTGTGACCACACTGTTCCAAAGTTAAACAGGCATTGGTAGAACCACTGATGGCTGCAGCTAGAAGCTAAACGGTACAGTATGTTAACTTGAAATACAGTTGAAGATGTCTGCTGACAGGAGAGGATTTCTAATTCTGGATTCTACGTAAGAACAGTTCTTGCTTGACAAAGCTGACTTTGGCATCAAAGCTCATCAGAGGAACAAGATTTAAGATCATTGCTGTGCTCAGTGTTCCTCTTGGTTGGTGACGTCTCTCTGTTTTTGTATGTTTTTTGGTTCCTGAATTGAATAAGGAGATTTGTGTCTTAGAGGACCACATGGGAGAGTATTCTGGCCACTGGGCTCATTAGTGTGTATTGACTTGTCCTTCACTGCGCAAGGCTTGCAACTTTCTGGGTTTTATTATAGCACGCGTAGTTTGTGCTGTATGCCATGGGGCATATCATAAAGAGGTTTGAGGGTACATTACTTCCTTGGTACAATACCAAAGGAGAATCCCAAGTAAAGCCAAATTTGGTGTGTTTTCCTGCAGCTCCAGGGAACAGACCCTAGAACAGATTATTCTGTTCTTGGATTTCATCTTGTGGGACCGCTTGGCTCACAACAGAAAGAAGCCTAGGCAGAGCCAACATGCATGTGGTATGGGGACTAGGACACTAAAGTAAAATGGGAGACGAGTCATGCAGATGCAGCCTTTTCCTCACATGCTGTGTAGAGAGGCTGTAAGCATAACATAGAGTGCTCTTGAGTCCCACAGCAGTTAGCTGTGGCAGTGCATAACTTCGTGGTAAAATGAAGCTGCATCTGAATCAATGAGGTCTTTTCCTGACTATGCTTCTGTTCTGGGTAGCCAGTCAGGGAGGAGGTGCATGCCAGCAAGAGGGTCTTTTAGTAATGTTGGCAAGACAAAGGGAAATAGCTGACAAAAGACCAGGCTGTTTTACTTCAGCACAGAGCAGCCAAAAGAATGAACATAGCACAGGCAAGTATTTGAAAAAATAAACAGTTTGAAAGATACAGAGAGATGAGAGTGAAAAAAGGAAGGAGCTTAATGAGATGGAATAATGGAAAATATTTCCCAGAGCTTCTTCAGAGCCTTATACCACTTACATAGAGCAATGTAGCCTTTACGGCTCAGCAAACAGTGGTTGTGGTACAGATCAGTTAATAAATAATGAAAACTAAAATTCTGCCCTCTGACTGTGCAAATGTTAATGCCTTGGGATATGACTGAGAACCTGCAGCTGCTTTGCTGGTGCAGTGTTTCTGGCAGCGCTCTGTGAGTTCCATTCACAGCATTTCGGTGGGGAAGCACAGGCACCTTTGTCACGAGTGCATTGCACAAAGCAGATGATTCAGTGGCTGAGGAGCAGAGTCCCCCTTTTGTGTGCTTCTGTGCCAGTTTCCATTTATCTTATCCTCTTCCTGTAAACATAACTTCTCCACCTAAGGATCCTGTGTTCTTCCCAGGAATGTTTACTGTCCTTATCTGATGTCTTTTTGCTGTGAGATATTACAGATTCTCAGACTCCGTCTTACTGATTAAATCGATGAGATTCTTCCACTGATTTCAGTGAGCTTCTGTGTTTCTTTCCTTTGCCATTTTGTACCATTAAAACAGAGAGAATAATTTCCAGCTATTGTTCACAAGATGGGAATGGTCTTCCCAAACAGTCATCTGATACTTTTAACTACAGTGTTTTACTCCAGAGAGCT
The DNA here is from genome assembly GCF_000690535.1 of Cariama cristata. NCBI lineage: Eukaryota > Metazoa > Chordata > Aves > Cariamiformes > Cariamidae > Cariama > Cariama cristata. The sequence continues at coordinate 3,336 of NW_009630775.1, read as the reverse complement.
CTTTTAAAGCTTGGTTTATGTTCTGAGCAGTAAGTAGGTTAAACAGTAACAAAATGTGCACATTTCTGGCAGTGATTCTCCATATGCTCTGTTTGTCTGTTTTAGTAGCTCCTAGTTTGTGGATCACAGGTGGTCTTGGGAACTCATCTAGCGTCCTGTGGATGCTGCCAGCTGGTATGCTACTCCCAGGTGGATGACCAGACGTGCTTGCTCAGGTGGTGGGGTGGGACTGTGGTGCACCCCTGGGGGTGCACATCTGTCAGCCTCGGTGCAGCATTGCAGCCCCTCCTGTGCCAGATATGCCGTGCTTGCTGGAGATAACTCTCCTTGCAGAAGCACCATGCACCCTGGACCAGGAGGAGTTCCCGCTCTCTGTGAGTGGGGACAGGCTCTTCAGCAGGGACATGACTGCCAGATCTGGGAGGGATTTAAATGGGCCCACATCTAATTTTAAGGGGATGATATCTAGTGCTATTACAGTAGTGACCAGAAGGCTCAGAAATACCCAGGTGTGTTACTGGTATTTAGAATTGCAGTTGTACTGAGCGACAGTAAGCTGTACGTTGGATGGAGAGCACTCGCTTACCTGTGTCAGGTAGGGCCCGTCCCACCACCCCAGCCAGGAGCAGGGCAGCTGGGGGGCACTGGAGCAGCACCAGCCCTGGGCATTGGGCATCTCCCTGGGGCTGGGCTGAGGCTGAGCCAGGCCGTGGGCCCGCAGGTGGGCTGCAGCACTGCAGAGGCTGTAGCTCAGCGGGGGGCCAGAAGCAGGAGCACCAGCAACTCCCAGAGGACAGGAGCCATGCTGTCTCTGAGCTGAACCTGAGCACAGACAGGCAAACCCTGTGCTTGCAGCCTTGACACCATGGCCAAGAGGCATTTTCTGGATGCACCATTAAGAACACAAGCCATATGGGTCCAGCATGATCCCTACAGTCAATCATGTGTGAGACAGGGAGATGTCACTGTCCAGTTCTAGGTGATGGGGGACTGGAGTGGCAGGTTATAATTACCGCTTTTCCAGGCATAAGTGATTTTTTAAATTGCAAGTACACACCAACTGCAAGACTTCAGGAAATTGCTTAAGCTGTGGAGGGCTGGGCGAGGAGCTGGGCTCTGAATCAATCACCGGCGGGCAGGGAGCCTCTCCCCTTGGCAGGGCTGACAGCCTGCCTGCTCTTAACAACAGGTGAGGATTGTTTCATCTGGGCCACCAGTAGCCATCTCCATTTTCTTCTGTCCTGACAGAGGATCCCAGCACCTTTTGGTGCAAGCCAGCTAAGGTTTATGTTGCAGAAATGCAGGAATACTGCATGGATTTGCCACGTCTCCCTGCTCCCCACAAGGTGTGTGGGAGAAGCAGGATAAGGCCAACCTATCCCTGCCATGACTAACTGCAGAATCCACTGCAGCATCTCGGTGGAGATCAGCAGGCTAGTGTGCAGTGGCTGGGTGAGCCAGGTTCTTCCCTGTTTCCCTGCCCTGCGTGCACCCACAGCCATGCTGGCAGCGCTCTGCTTCCAGCCCTGAGCATGGCAACGTGGGCAGCATGCACGTGCCGGATCACAGGCACACAGGTGAGTCGCCTGCTCTCCTCAGCCAGTGCAGGGTACTTGTTTCCTTTCCTCTGAAGCAAAAAGGGTCAGGTTGTCAGAGCTTTTCATCAGGGCGTTCACTTTCTCTTACTTCTGTTAGGAGTATGGATGAGTTTCCAGTGGTTTTGCAGTGTTCTTTAAATCAGGGAAAGTAATTTTATGAGTGACAGAAATGAGAGGAAAAAATTACTCTATTTGAGGTACTTGGCTCCATAGAGAACTTGGGTTTTTTTTTCCACCCTCCAAATTTAGGAAAATGTAATTTGTTTTCATGTGAGAAGGTTGCTTATGTTTTCAGCAGTTTCCAGTGGTCTGTGTTTCTAGGAGAAGAATGAATATTACTCGACTGAACTTCTGAAGAGTATATAAAGCTTCCATTTTAACATCCTGTATGTGGTTAAATCCCTGGGAAATGAATGGGGCCTCATGCTGGCCTCAAGAACTGCCTCAGGGGGCTCCATTGGAGGCCCTGGATTTTCCTTCTCATGCTGTTACTCTGTGTGAATATTTGTTCTTACACAGAAAGACCAAATAAAATTATAAAATTAAAAAGTCAGTTTTAATACCAAGCATTGCCGGGTTTGCTAATTGTATGATTTTATTTAAATATATCAGCTTTCAGGCTGTTTTTTGAACCTCCACACCTTTCTTCAGATCTGTGATCAGGCCGGTAGTGAAAGTTATAGATAGGCCCAGGAGATTTGAGAATATGCTGCGTCTCTGATCTATTATGTAATTGGCCTTCTGTAGCTTAATTTTTCATTGGAGACGTGTTACTTGCTTCAATATGTTGTGTTGGAAGAAATCTGACTTCAGGCAGTTTCAAAGGTACGTGATGTTTCTTTCATACCATTATATCATACGTGGTAAAAACCTGTAAGCCAGACTTCAAAGTTGGAGGCTGACTTTAATCAGCATGTGATGCCCAGATTTTCCTGGACATACTGCCATCTACACCTGGGTTTTTCATCTTGCAGCTCTGTCGCCTCATGTCTCTAGGCTGTGTTTTAGGTAAATGCTCTTCATTTGTGTTTTCATTTTCTTATGTACATGCCTTTTGCCCAGGAAGAAGAGATACTAATTTCTTAGAACTGTGTCCCATTGTTAAAATACATAGAAACAGTTGGTGTCTATAGAAAATGAAGGCTACTCCTCTTTCATTAGGAGTTGCATGCTGGATTGGAGCTAGTAATCTAAATTATAAATCTACATTACACTTTGCAGATACATTTGTATTATATACTTTAAATATGCATGTAAATAAAATACTATATGTCTTAAATATTATATATTTTAAAACAAAGCAAATTAAAATAAAAAGTTGTACCAAAGTAACAAACTGCTTTTTTTGACCTCAGACTGCCCTGATCCTTTGGTACATAAGGACTACAAGCAATTTCAGTTAAAAAGTGTCTGAAAATGGAATTTAAGAAATGGCAAAAATGATCACAGAATCAGTTTGGTTAGAAGAGACCTCTGGAATCATTGAGTCCAACCTTTACCCTAACACCACCATGTCAGCCAGACTGGTATGAAGTGCCACGTCCAGTCTTTTCTTAAACACCTCCAGCGATGGTGAGTCCACCACCTCCCTGGGCAGCCCATTCCAACACCTAGTGGCCCTTTCTGTGAAGAAATGCCTCCTCATTTCTAGCCTGAACTTCTCCTGGAGCAGTTTCAGACTCTGCCCTCTTGTCCTATCGCTAGTTGCCTCAGAGAAGAGACCAACCCCCACCTGGCT
>NW_009630774.1:82498-104872 GCF_000690535.1 Cariama cristata | reverse complement strand
ATATATATATAAAAAAATTGATGGTGAGCAAAGCCAGCTTGGGCTTTTTTATCTGATCGCTGGGACACTTGTACGCAGCTTTGTTTCCATGTGTTAGGAAGGGGGTTGTGCGGGCTTGTATTTACATCGCAGTGCTGAGGGAGAGCAGGTATTTTGGAAGAAGCAGGAGGGGGGGGCGGTGTGTGTGTGTGTGTGTGCCATCAGTATTCGTGGTGCTCGGCGTTGCTATCATCACAACAGCTCTCTTGGCTGGAAAATTCTATTATGTGCATAAAGGAGATTTATGGTCAATGTATTTTCTTTCCATATATCTTGGAATCCTTTTATCTCGGGTGATTCAATAAAAGAGATGGCTTCCGGGTGGTGGGGTTTGGTTTGTTTGTTTGTTTGTTTTGGGTTTTTTTTTGTTTTGAGTATGGGCTTAGGTTTTTGTTTGGTTTTGGTTTTTAACCTGATCCTATGGCTGTGTGCATATAGGGGCAGAAATCTAAGTTGAAGGAAAAAAGCAATTGCTTAAAAAAAATTAACCCCGAAAGCTTCTTAAATGTATCATGTTATGAAAAGGATAATCTGATAGGGCATACCTATGCTGACTTTTTCTCTCCCCCTCTACCCCCCCGAAAATACAATAAAGAGACCCTAGAAAATGAATATAATTCTGTTTATTTGGAAAGGTCCTCTTGAATCATTATATCAGTGCATTAGCAATTCTGTAAATCCCTCCCTCTCTTTTAAAGCCTTTCTGCCTTTCTTGTGATATTTATGAGTATTTATCAACGTGATCTTCATTGTCCAGTTTTTTCTAAAGCTGTTCAGTCAAAGAAAACCCAACAGCCAACCTCAAATACCCGAAGTTGCTGGGATTCATAGCACTGGGCTTTGCTTGAAGTATGCCTTTTGTGTGTGTACATGTTAGGACTGTGCGAAAGTGGTGGGCTTTTCGAAAATCGCTTGACCTCCATTGTTGATGCTTCTCATCGCTACCTTGGCTGGCTGTAACAAAGCAAGCATGGGCTGCTGTTCTTTAAAAAAAAAAAGAAAAAGAAAAAAATCTGTTATGCTTAATTTTTGGAATACTGAGGATTCATTGAGGAAAACATTATGTTCATTTTTAGTCCTTTGTTTGCAAATTTTCTGCAGCCCAAATGTTCAGAAATCATGTTTTAATCTATGAGCTTTAGAAAATACAGAAGGTGTAAAAGGATTTGTCTTGCAGAATGCATTGCTAACACGTTTTCCTGAGCCATTACATTAGTTTTATTTTGGTGCAAGTTTAAGTAATGCCATGCAGCAATGAACTGTGCTGCAAATGGATCTGGTCTCCTCTTTCACTGTCTTGTATTTATCCTCTTGTGCTTGAGAAAGGGAATAAAACTGGCTTCATTAGCTTGCTAATTAAACACAATGAAGTGCATGGCCCAAGGTTAATGGCAGTGGCCTTTAAAAACACAAAACTCTTGAACAGGTGTTTGGGATATGTATTTTTTTTTTTAATCTGTCATCAAACCTAGATAATTATACCACTGAGATAACCATTGTCACAGTTCTGTGGAGAAGAAAATGCTATGTTAGAGACGTGAGCGCGCAGTGCATTTATTTTTAGTGGCATTATTTATAAACACCTCTCCAGGTCCTGCACAGCCTGTGGTTTAACTCCCCCCTTTTCCCCCTCTTCCATTTCGAGGCATCTTCTGCATCTTCCCTTTGGTGTAGGCGTTTGTGGGTCGGGCAGGATTAACAATTCAGTATCCCTGGACCAGAGTGAGAGTCTAGCCTGAGCCTGGGTACTTAGCTAAAGTATTTACGTGCTGAAATTTCTGCCATTTCTTGTGTCTTTGAGCAGCCCATCCAGGCTGTAACACTCCTGTTCACTTGATGAGATAGTAAGAAACAGGCAATTAAAGCAGAGGTCTCTTACTCCCTGCGATCGAGCTGTCACCAGCCTCCTGTCCACTCTGGTCTCCATCAGCTAAAACATGCTTGTCAGGTTTTTTTGTGCTTTTTGTGACGCAACAGTTGTAGACCTCCCCTGCTGCCACTGAATAGATGGTAGAGAAGAAAGGAACAGGCCAGCCTCACTTCCCCCCCTTTCCTTTTTTTTTATTTTCCTTGGTTGTTTTTGTTCTCTCCCTCCCACCATTTCCCCCCCTTCCTCACCACGCATGCACTCCCTTCTCTGCAGATCAACCTGGAAGGTTTTCCTGGCTTCACCAGTTTTGGGAAGCAGGACCAGCACATAGGTCGAGATGGAAGAGAGGGGCAGCTTTTGGAGCGTTGGTAACGGGATGACGGGATCAGCCCAGGAATCCAACTGCTGTGATTTGCATCGTGCCTATCCACAGGGTGGGTTCCTCTGCAGAAGTGTTGCAGGTGTAAAAGGAACCAAGGGATCTTTATCTTAATTTATCAAGAGCGAAAGAGATGGATGGAAGAGATGGTTTGAGGCTGGGAACCCGGCAAAGGTGTACTTGTGTGCTCTGTCCACATGGTGCCTGTTCCTAGAAAGCCACGACACCTTTAAAATAAAATAAAGAGAAGTCAAAGTTACTCCACTGTTGGGCATTGTAGCGGAAGGTGTTTTGGCTGTGGTATTTCAGGGCCTACCTTTAGAAGCGTTTCTGAAATTTCATGTTAATAGTAGTTGACCATGTGGAGCTGCAGTGGAATAGTCAGAATTAAATGGGATTTTGGTAGCGCTGCATCTTTCAAGCCCCATAAAATATAACACCTTTCTACCAAGTAATCTAAAAGTTGCAAAAACAGCTTGATAATCCCCCTGCTTCTGGCTGTGTGTGGCCAAGGCAAGGTAATTTGCTGGATGCCCCTTCTCCAGGGAGTACTGTACCCAGCGCCGCGGGCACGGCCGCTCCTTACGGTGCCTCCTGTCCCTCACCTGGAGATCTGTATATCCAGCCCCATCAGCCGCTGCTGAAGAAGCGTTGCTGTAATTTGTATAGGGTGGAGGCAGGGGAGAGAATCTGATTGAGTTCGGTGGTCATCGAGACCCAAGTGAAAGCCTTGATGGAGTCTTACCCTCAGCATTGGTGACTGAAGAACTGCTTACATGCTGGAAAAGTCTTGCGACGGCAACTCTTAGGAAGTCAGGGTTCGTCGGTACCTGCTTCAGAGTTGGCTTTCTCTTGCTGTTGGACTGAAGGAGTGATGTCAAAAAGGTGACAGCGTTTTCCAGGTTGCTTGGTCAGCTGCGGGCAGCGATGCGGGCAGCGTGGTGCCATGCCTTGGCACTACCACGGTACCCCGGCTCCGGCACTCTCACTGTAACAAAACATTGTGGGAAGTTGGGAAATGGGAACTGCAGAGCGTAATCTCTGCTTTAAAGAGGTGTTGTCTTTCCCTTTTATCCCTCCTTGGCCTTTGATTTTAAAACTAGCAGGGGGGTGTGATTTTCTTGCCTGGCCAATAGCACTGCCTGGATCTGAATTATTCAGTGTAGCACTTGGCATTCTGCACCCTGTTCCCACTTAAGCTCTTTTTCGCCTGTTCCTTCATGTGGAGATTTTCACATCAGTGAAATTGGATGTGTTTAAGAGAGGTGTTTGTGGCTGCAGCATTCACCAGTATAAGCTCTCCTCTCCCCTTGCCTTTCCCCTCCATTAACCATTGAGGATCAACTAATGTCTAATCTCTTTTCTTCATTATTACTTCATTCAGAAATAATTTTGTATCTCTTTAGTCATTTGTTCCTTTAAGGTATATTAAAAGAATATACATCACCTAACCCCCCCCCTCCTCTGCCCCCGAAAATCTTCCCTGTAAGTTTTCTTGGAGCCACTGAAGTCAGAGGGACAGGGAAGTAAATTAAAGATGAAACACTGCCAGTATTCTGCAGACCCAGCGTATTTTATGCTTAGATTTGAATATAACTGCTGGTCTTTTTCACCAATTTGATGTTCTTTTCTCTCTATCATCTTTCTCCTTTACTACGGTATAGCTTCAATTCAAACTAAAAGTTAAGAGCACCAATTGTCAGTGTACACTGTAAGATAATAACATGCTTCCCTCCAGCACACAAGTGCCTCTTATTTTGCCAGTAGTTGAGTCTCGTCACTCTGATTATGTTAGTGCATGTGGCATTGGTCCATCATGCTACTTAAGAAAAAAATACGTTGCTGATGTCTAGGTCCCTTGAAAAAATCGGTTTTCCCTTTTGCAAAGTGCTGTTTAAGTAAAGAGAAGGGCCCTTCCCCAAAGACACTGAGCAGAGGGGCCAAGCATGAGAAAATGTTACTGTCCGCAAGTGCTCCCTGCCGCATCCTGAAGCAGCTCGCCCAAGGTCACACCAAATATTTTGTACCTATACTAAAAAAAAAACACTGCATGAGGAAGTGTTTCTATATCAGGTAAAATCAGACTTTAATCTGGTAGTGTGCTCTGGCCACCTCATGTACCTTTTTTTCTTTTCTTTTGGTGTCTTTGTTGGAGGTGGTTGGTGTTTTTTTGCTCTTGAAGATCCTTTCCTCTTGCGTTGTGTTGCCCGCAAGCAGGGACTGGCTCATGCATACAGGTTTGCAAATTTAAATATAAAAACAACACAGTGGAAGGAATGAGCCTGTTTGTGCTCAGCTGGAGGAAGATGCAAATTACCCGTTTCTCATTAACAATTCTGCAATTTCCAGCTTGGTGTGCCATTTCATCGCAGATTTGGTTTTGGATCTTAGGGGAGCTCTGTGGGCAGGAGGTTGCTCAGAGGAGGGCAGGGCTGCCTTGCAGGTGCTGGGCAGGAGGCAGCCTGGACCTCAAGCACCCTTGTTTTGGCTCACTGATGGGTTTGGGAAGCAAGGGTGTGTTAAGGAGCTGAAATGAGCCTCTTAAAATGTTTGCACAGAAGCTGTTAGAAGTAAAACTTGTATCCGTAGATGTTTGCATCCTATTCCTGTAGTGCGTGATTTGTGGGACATAACAAAAGTTTACCAGGTATTCCCACTTCTTCTATGGAGGGGGCGACTTCTCTGAGATCTTGGGAGTCAGTGGCAGGGCAAGAGTGTTGCTCCCCATCCTGTTGGGTCCACAGCTGGTGCTCTGACCACCATGTGATCCTTTTTTGTCCACCTGGAATTAAATTTGCTGGGAAAAAATGGAATGTTCTGCTAGGTTTATGAAACCTGAGGTATAATTTTTGTTTTCTTTCTCCTGTCTCAATCTCGTACTAGTAGCTCCACGTATGAGTTTCTCCTCTTTATTTAAAGAGAATAAAGCACATTCATGAAAAGATGCAGCATGTCACAGGCTGAGCTACATTAATTTTCAGCTGAGTAGATTTTGAACTCGACTCTTCATGTCTAATATGTACCCTTGTGTGGCGATGGAAGAAGAAAAAGGTGCTCATGGGAGCAGAAGGGGTGCGTTAATCCTCCTCCGGTAAAGCTGGAAATGGAACGTATTGCTGTCACTTTTACAGAGAAATAAACAAAAACTAGGAGAGATGAGTGTGTCTCTGGCACTTTCTAGACCAATCCAAAATCCCAAGCCTATGCTGAATGAGCCCCAAACCACGTTGGCAAAGATTGTCATTTTAAAAAGTCCGCGGCAGCGGACACTGCCCTGCAGTGTCTTAGGTGCTGTGACTGTCTCTACCTTTTTTTATTTAAAGCTTTTCCCATTACACAACTTGTTTTCTAACTGGTAGCAAAAGTTTAAATTTTCTATGTGGTGCCTGTAGTGCTAATGTAATGCTTCTTCCTAATTTATTGCTCCAAGGTGTGAGATTATAAGCCTTTGAGTGGATGAGAGGGATAAAGTTAGCTCCATTTGTGCCTGATCTATCAAATGGTCAATCTGGGCGGCTAACCCTTCTTTCCTCCCACATTATCTATTTAAAATGCTTTGGGTAATGTGTGCAACTTTTTAAATTTGGCTTTTAGGAATATTTTGCTTATACATAATTTACCTCTGCAGACAGTTTTAAATTCCTGGGGAGGGAGGAATGCAACCGTAGGTCTGGAGTGAAGAAATGTTCAATCAAGCTCTGTCTCCTTTTTGTGACTTTTTAAAAGCGTTTCATAAAATGAGGGTATTTCAGGCTTTTTAAGCCCTTTTAGTGCTGTTCTGTTTTTGCAGTCTCTGACTTGCTTCTGCAGACTGGTGGCTGTTGCTGCAGTTTGGCTGAGCTGTCTGCAAACTCCCCTCTATTTGCCATCGACACTTTCTTTTTCTGGGAAAGAAGGGCATTTGAGCCTTGCGCAGTTGGATGCTCAGGCCTGTCTCTGAGGCAGGAAGCTGAGCTTTACACTACTAAAGTTGTAAGGATGCTATGGTACTGGTCTTGGAAGAACCTGTGAGCTTTGTAGGCACTCAGGTGTGAGTAGGCATTTGCTCTGCTTCAGACCTGTACGCTACCGTGCTGCTTTGCAGAAGGCCCTGTACTCAGCAGAGGGAAGTTACGGTTGACTTGGGATGCGGCCGCTCAGCAAAGTGCAGATCTGAGGTTATCTTGGTGGTAACCTTGTCCTGGCAAGTTCACTCTTGGGACAACTGAGACATGGCAATGCAACCTGTGGGCGCACGGCTCACGTCTTTCTCCAAGTCTTTGTTTTTCTTTCCTCAGTATGACAACCGAAACACAGCGGGATTTGTATTGCCGCTTTAGTTCCTGAGAGTAATTAATGGGTTAAGAATGCTAATTCCCCTATATATGTGCAGGCTGAGAAATTCAGTTGTCCTTGGGTTTTCATGGTGGGAGTATCCAGTTACAGCTTGGCGGCTATTGGGTAGCTCTCGGGTGCACAAAAGTTTGAACTCAGAATCCTTTGCTTTCACGTGCACCCACAACTTGACAGGCACTTTTATTTTTATAAGAAAGTCTCTGCTAAAGCAGATGCTTACACCTGGGGCAAGGCATTTTCCCAAATACCTCTTGCAGTTGCATTGAGTAACATTCACCTGCTTGGCTCCTAAAAAGCGAGTTTGCAATGGTGGCGATAGGCACTGTTGCTGAAATAACCCAAAGCAGTTCCCTGCTGTGAAATTCCTGTTTATGTGAGGAGCCTGGGATGCACACGAGAGAGCTTAGAGCAAGCTGAAGAAGAGGAGGATGGTGCATTTGATGCTTGGCACTGTCTTACCGGGATGTCGGCTCTGGCTGCCGGCAGGCGTGGTGTGGAGTTGTGAGTGCCGGACTCCGGTGATAATACCGAAGCCGTAGCATCTCTGGCTGAAATGCTGCATGTGGACCCTTGGGTGGGGATGCTCCTGTGGGGTGTGCCCTGCCACAGAGCTGCCTCGCTCATGCTCCTTGGCTTCCTTTGAAATATTTCAAAGACAAATGCTCTTTTTTAAAAAAACCCAACCAAACTGAAACTCGTGGAGATGAACAATTTGATCGGATCGCTGTCGTTTTACTGCCTCATTGTTACAACAGACCTTAGTCCCTTCCTCAGGCTCCTGGAGCATCTTTTTAAAGTGAAAGCGTGATGCAGGGGCCTGGAGAAAGGGCAGGATTGGCACGCTTAGTTATAGCAAGAAATTCCCCTGTAGATTTTAATCACTTTTTGGAGTCTTTGAAGCAATGCGGTGGCCCTCCTTTCTCAATTTCCAGGCTTCTTTACACAGGCGATAAAGAAAAGCAAAGCCTGATGGAGCATTTCGATAAGCACACCTGCTTTTGCTGGGTGCAGCTTAATGGCACAAAGATCTTTCAGCCTGAATTTTGAAGGTGATGGATGAGGGGAAAAAAAAAAAAGGGAGGGATGAGAACCTCACCAAACCCCACTGAACATACAGTCCCTGCAATTGCATGTCCCCGTGGCTGTTGCCCGGCTGAAACTCTGGCACCGTGCCGGTTTGCATCAGCAAGGAGTTTGGCCCGGTGCATCTGTTCCTAGGGGGGTATTTTAACATTTATATTGTACCTGAGATAACCGAGGAAGTCTTTTACGGGTAATTTTTGTGGCTGTGGATAATCTTCTGTAGTTAGCTTCTGCCGTCATCTAATGGGACGGAGTTAGTGCTGCTAAAAGCAAACATGAGAAACCTTTTAATTTTTTTTAAAAATTTTTTGATTGGTAATAGAATTTCCTTTCCCATGCAATCCTGTATAGATTGGCGATTTATTTTGTAAATAACAGCTAAAGGAAACCCTTCCAAGGTAACTGTAAGCCCCAAAGGTAAATGAGATCACTCCTACTCTGTTAGATAAGTGAGATGCAAGTGTATCTGGCTGTGTTAACTGTGTCTATAGGATCTTTCTCAATGAATTGCTGGTGAAAGAAGAAACCCCGAGCGAGGGACGTGCCGTTCTCGCAGCCTGCGCTCGAGAATCACCCCGTTGATGTCTCCGATGCTTTTTGTGCATGGAAATGATTTCAAACCAGCTAACGTGCAAAACTTTGAAGTGCGGTACGACAAGATAAAGTTGGCTAAAAATAGCTCTGAATATGAAAGCCAGGTGAAAACTCGGAGGGGGGGGAGCTGAGGGTCATTTTACAGGCATTGTTGATAGAGTTTCAGGGTCCTGAGAAGGGAAGATGAATGTCTTTCTGTTATAGTAACAGCTGCTCTCTGTCCATCGGGATCTAGTGTTTGCCGATCCAACTCATAATAATTAAACAAAAGAGTTATTTCATAGCAGCCTCGGTGGAGGATTTATGTTGGAATTTTATCTTTCTCCATTTAGTCTTTTCTTCGTCTATTAAAGAAAAATACAAATTAACCTCTCACCTGGACTGGATCTCGCTTCTTGTCAGATCCAGCTAGTTACTACTGGGAAGAAGCAAGCTGTTAACTGGGCATTCCGAGTTATATTTAAAAAAAAAAAACAACAGAATTTCTCCAAGTTTCACTAATGCACTTGTTCTTAAAGAGCTCTTCAGGGCTTTTGTGTCCTGAATCCCTGAGCGGTTGGGTGACTCTGCGGTGTTGTTCGTAGCTCCCTAGTATGGCCGTGCAATGCGACACGCAGATTTCTTTTCTTTCCTCTTATTTTATAGGGATTTTCCCTGCCCCTTCATTTTGAGAACTAACAGCTAGTGTGAACAAGCAAACAGCCCCAAAGAAGTCTCAGATGCAAAGTGTAGCAGTGTTTCAGGAGTGGATCTGCATCGTGGGACTTTGGTCTGATGTAGTTAACTCTGCAAAACCCCTTGGTATGGATCAGTCTTAGAGGAGTCACAGAGGTCCAGAGCAAGGCAAAGCTTAGTTGCTCAGTACTTTTTCTTGTATTCAGTCACAACTTTTAAGACAATTTTGGGTTATATCTGTACTCCAAAATCAAACAGTCCCTAGCCAAGTGGCATGGCATGGCACGACTGGTGCCACGTGCTTCAGTTCTCCTCCCACTTGAGCAGGATGGGCACGATCAGCCCTGTCCCTCTCCTGTCCCATCCCCTGGGCATGGGCTGGGAGAGGTATCGTCCAGAGCCGTGCCAGCTGTTCCTCCTCTTTGCAAACCTTTCCTACCATTTTCTGTCACTGGGCTCTGTCCCTGCAGAGAATTTTCCAGAAGATTGCACCTAGAAATAGCTGGTTTGCAACTATTTTTCATCACAGTGGCACAACTTTTTTTAAATTATGCTGAAGCTACCATGCCTTGAAGATCACAGGCTTGAATTTATCCAGAAGCACCACAAGAAGTTACTTGAAGCCCAGGGCTCCTGTTGCAGGATCCTTTCCCAGGTCTTAATGGGATACATGCCTCCATGTAGCTGCCTTTTGAACTCTCTCTGTTAATTTGATACCATTTACCCTTCTCTGAAGGAGAATAGGCCCAGTTGGATGCTAAGGTTAAAACCTGAGCTGTGCTATGTTTATATTAATAATTTCCACTGGTGAAATATGGATCTGAGACTTTCTTCATTCATTTAAACCTCATAGTTAATAGGCAATAGTGGAAATGTACCATGCACATGATTATTTCAGTGACCTGATTTCACATGCATTTCTGATGTAATGTCTGTTTAAAAAAAAAAAAAAATTATATAGAAAATTGATTTTGGGAGCCCTGGGAAGGAGAAGGAAACCATTTATTTCAGCCCCCAAATTCCTTTGAGCTGTAGAAACATTGTCAAAGTAATTGTAGCCTTTTCAGTTTTTTTTCTGTGTAGATTTCTTTCTGTGTAGTCTCAGAAAAACTGTGCTCTGTTGATGGATGTCACTGTTTTTTTACTTGTGACAAATATCTCCCAAGGTATTGTTTGAGTGATGTAAAATTGGTTCATGTGTAAAATTCTAGCTTTTCACGAATACTTTATCATGGATATGTGTATGCCAGCATCTTCTGGATTAAGGTGTTATACCTTTAGTGGTTTGCTGCGGGATATCATCTTAATCATTTTTGCTGTAATTTAATCATCTTAATTAAAACTGCATTGCATTGTGGAAAGTAATTTGGGTCTGGAGAGCAGTGGGTTTTGTGTTTGTAGGTGAGGTTTTTTTTTTTTTTTGGTTTTGTTAGAAGACGGCAATGGTCTTGGCAAGATTCTGCTAAAAATTAGCACAGTGTACAAAAACTCATGTTGCCAAGTTAGTACAGTATTTCTCCAGCTAATTGTGGCCTTGAAGGGTATAATATAAAAGGTCATCTTTGTTAGTGAACTGCAGGCTTCTCCTGTGAGACAGAAATCCATGTCCTTATCAAGGATGAAATCTTGGCTCCTTGGTTACACAATTGAGCTTTGCTATAATTTGGACATCATTAGGCTCTTTATTAAAGCAGTGGAACACTCTAATCAATCTTGGTGCTTTGCTTTCTTAAACGTACTTCTCTCTGCGAATTTGTGTTATGGCTTCCCTTTCTTTTCCTCCTCCACAAACCTCGTGAAGGGGAAGGGTCTGAAAATGAGGTGGGATGAAAAGCTGCTATTTTCCCCTTTTTGGGGTGTTCTTTGCCTGGAAGGTTCCCATATGTGACAGTGGTTGTGAGAGCTGGGATGTTCGACCTCCTATTCTCACCTTCTTGTGTTGAGAAGAACCAGGAGACCATTCTGGAAAGAGCAGCCACTTGTTTTGGTTTGTGATGTTAAACTTTTTTTTTTTAAAAAAAAAAAAGGAAAAATTACATAGAACTTCATTAAACCAAAATTTGATTTAAAAACTGACAGCGTTATTTTTCTCTTTCTTTAAATCCAAACAAAAGGGTTTCATTTTTTTTGGGGGGGACACACACACACACACGACACACCCCAACCCGAAACAGAACTCTCTTTCTCTGACACATGGTCACGGGGCAGAATTATGGGGGAAAGTAAAGGGATTTTGTGCTTTTAGCCCGTTTTTGTGTTTTGGGTCTTGTTTTCATTAGGGTGTTAGCACTCTCAGGGATGTGTTTTTGTGTCTCTGACTTCTGTATCCTAAAACATAGCTGGTGCTTACCATCTCTTTGTTTGGTGTTTTTTTAGCCAGCAGATATTTTTCTAGTTGGATAGACATGTATCTTTCCCACTTACTGAACAGTTAGATCCGATTTTGCACAGCTCTAAAAGCTAGACCCGTGCTTTGGCAGAGCTTCATTCACGAGGTTTTGGAGACTCTAAATTTTGGTGCCTTCCATCACCTATATTTGGGTGGATGACGTGCTGGAAATGCCTGTGTTCTTGAGACACTCACTGGTGTTAGAAATGCTTGCAGAGGCAGGGACAGTAGTATTGGATCATCTCTCTAAAGAACTGTCTTCTGCAATATCCCTGCCAACTTCACTTTCATACATCTTGAAGATGATAATCTGAGAGTACCACCCCAGTGGGATGTAGAAATGCTGTTATTCGCACGCACAGATGAGGACTGGAGCAGAGAGATGCGCTCTGGCGGAGCGATGCTCAGACCCTTGGTGGTCTTTGGGCAAGTTAAAGTCTGCAGTCCCTGATCCCCAAAGACAGGGGTTTGTGTGTGGACCTTTAGATCACCTCAGTGTTCCCAAGCTGGGAGGTGGATACCTGCAGTTGTTATTATTTTAATAGTGTACCATATAGGTGGCTTCACCTCAAGCACAGATGCTGTGAGAAACGCCTAGTTTTGCCGTCGGCTTGTGTGTGTGTACTGTGGCTCTGCTCAGAGTAACATGTTACACTTTTAAAAATAATTAAAAACTGGAAAAGACACTGTGTTGTGCTTGCGGATGAAGAAAGCTCCGTCCAGGGCCTTTTGGCATCCAGCAGCTTCTTTTCAGGAGTCCTGCTTTTCCTTGAATCTGCTTACCGAGGGCTCCCGACTTCGTGCCGGTACTACGGTTAGCGGCTCCTTGCTGCGTGGATGCACGCCGAAGTGCTCGATGGCATTTGAAATGGGTTGTGCACCACCTCATTTACAACCTCCTGGGTGGTACTTCCCCAGTTTCTGCCTAACAGGTACATGTGCTCTTCAGGAGCTCTCCCCAGGTTTCGCTGCTATGTGCAAAAATTTGTTCTTTGAGCAATTACGAGAACTGAACTTTTCTGCTCTGAAGGGGCGAGCTTTCTTGGGCTGCAAGTTTTTAATGAAAGCTTTAGGTTATGAATGTGTCATCATCTCATTACTGTTCCTTACCCCTTGGTGTCCTGTTGGTCTAAGCTAGTTTAACTGTCTCCAGCCTAAATTGAGTGCTGCTTTCAGTATTTATAAACTCTACAACTGTTAAAACAAGCCAAGCCTGCAGTTGCAGCAATGGCAGCAGGGTTGAAGACAAGGAGTTGTCTCTAAGGAGTATAGTCTATTATATGTTGGGTATAAATCAACTTCTGACTTGTGGGTGTTGGGAGGAAAATTTCCTTGGGGACTTATAATCCAGAATCAGCCTCCTATAAATCTGCTTGGATCTTCTCCTGAAGCGTGTGGCGGTACTGGAGAGCTGATTATGGATGTAGACTGTGGACCTGGGAGTGTGAAATACTACTGCTCCTTCCCTTCCATCACCACGCTGGACAGACGGGTCCAGGTTATTTTCAGTATGTTAAAAGTAGTGAGTTCATTGTCCTGTTGTCTCCCTCCCTCCCTCCCAGTAAAACCTGCAGACTTGGCTTTAGATATTGGGAACTGAAAGCAAACAACAAGAAGTATAACTAACTAGGTTGGTTTTATTTGCTTTCTGGGGTTTCAGGTGCGAGAACGCATGTTGGTTGCATTTTTGTGCTTTTTATATTTCTTTTCCTGTTCCTTGAGGGCTGGAAAATATTTTTCTTTAAATAGAAGGTGATGTTTTACATCATCTAAATGTCTGTGAGGGATAAGTTTGTAGCAGACAAAAATCCACCTCTTCGCTGGGTAGCAAGAAATCCTGGGAAGGAAGAACAGGGCAGGAACTGATGCCACTATATTTGCAGGGACCGGTTGGCTCTTGCCAGCTGGACGTGATGGTGTGTGAAGTTTGCACACTTTCTTCAAACAAAGAGGTTGGGGCTTTTTTTTGTCTTTTTGTGGTGCCACCCTGTTGCTAGCAGCTCCTTTAGTGCTGCAGGTTAAGGTACCGCTCGAAGGATGGGTTATGTGAGCAGCTCTGGTCCTTTTGGGGGCTTTCCATGAAGAGCAGAATATGGTTGATGTCCCTGAGCTCTTTGTAGTTGGTGAAATTTTCCCCAGAAAGGTAAACCATTCTTATGGCAACTCTAAAACGTCATCCCTACTCTGTACTAGAGGAACACCAGCGATTAGGGAGCTTTTTTCTCTTCAGTTGCCTGGTGGGTTCCTCGGCCTCCAGATGCAGGAGGCTGCCAGATCAGACACCTCCTACCAGATGCAGGATTTATCCGTACCTTGTGTTGATCACTTCTTCATCCGTGTGTCCATCCTGGTCTGCACACCACTCGGATGTGATGTTTACAGGAGGTTTTTCCTAATGGGAAACATGGCCAGTAGCAACTGATATATGGTCTTGGTTTGTGTTTTTTTTATTAAACTTTTATCACTTCTCATGCAACTTGCCTACTTCTCCTCTTGCCTTTTTTTCTTTTTTTTTTTTTTTTTTTGGTTGTGTTCTCTCCACCTTTCTCTCTCTTTAGAAGAAATTGTCTGTTCCAGCTTCAGTAAATGTTTTCTCACTTGTCAGAACAAAAGCAGCTGAGTCCAGTATGGTTTTTGTGTGCGAGACTGAAGGGGCTGCGTCAGGGAGTTTTTACAGGCACCACTGCCGAGCTTGTCAGCAGCGGCTGGGCCAGGAAAGCCAGGCTCCTTTATAGATTACGTATCTCTACAGATTTTTATCTCTAGTTTGCAGAGAAGGGTAGCCTGAAGTCAGTCTTGACAGCTCAGTAGAGGAGAAGGCTGTAACCACCGCTCATGCAGTGCCTTTGCCAACTGACCCCTCCTGCCTGCTAGGAGAGGAGAGGGGTGATGGGCGTTGCGGACAGGGGTCCTCTCACAGCATCTCCATCACCAGAGAGGTTGTCCTGTGGTGATGGTTGTATTGATCCTTCTGCGTTTGCAATGAACTCTGCTCCCTTCCCCTCTCCACGTGCTTGTTGGTCCTTGCAGCTGGAGGAGCCTAACTGGAAATCAAGAAACCTGTCCCTGCCCTTTCCCCATCGAGGGGATGATCCTCTCCGACTCACTTTTTGGATTCCTAGTGGCAAATTATTTGCCATTAGTCAGGAGTCCTTAAAACTGTGCCTGATAAAGGCCTTTTATTTATCTTCCTCCCAAGTGGCTCTTTGGGGGTGGATGCTTGTAATTCTTTATGCATATTTCTTCTCCTCCTTCTTATGTTCGAAGGGCCTTGGAGAGGAGCCGAATCAAACCCCCTGGGCTGGAGCATCCCCCACCCCGGGGTGAGGTGAGCCCCCGTTCCCAGCATGACCATACTTGTCGCATTTTTTTGCAAGGTTCGGGCAGTGCCTGCTGTGATCTGATCCGTTTTGGCTGCAATTTAAAGATGTTACAGGGTCCTCTTGTGTGTCCGGTCATTGATGCTCATCCCTTCCCCTCTTCCCCAGTGGTGTCTGGGATGCTGTTATCTACAGCAGTTCTGTTGTTTGGTGGAGGGTGAGCTCTCAGGGGTTAAATTGCAAACAACTAAATTAAACTGGTAATGCCCTACTAAACCCCTTCTCCCTCCCCTCACATCTTTGGAAATGCCTTTTATCTGGACTGTAAATTAAATTATTGTTGTTGATCTTGCTTCAAAGAAGCTGCAAGCATGAGTTAATGGGAGCTCCTGAGAGAGGTCTCCCAGGAAGGTCTCTTCTAAGTAAAATGTTAAGGCATCTTTTTTCGACTCTTCTGTAATTTTTCCAAAGTTAGAATAGAAATTATCCTCCTGTCTTTTCAGCTTTCATGATACATTTACAAAGAAACAAAGGTCCTATAAACATCTAAAGTATTATGTTTTCTTGCAGGTTTCATCATAAAAATATTTATTGTGGCCTCCCTGGCTTAAAGTGTTGTGGTCAGCATCACAAAAGTAATGGTTTTGTTTTGTTTTTTAGTAGTACTTAAAAATAAAACAAAAAACGAAACAAAACACAAACCAAGAAAACCCTCATAGCCTGGAAATAAGTGATTGTTTCCCTGACTTTTTGATATTTCTTTACCAGATATGAACCTGAAAAGGAGCAGTTCCTTCTGGTTGTTAAAGCTGAGCTAGGAGCAGAAAAGGAATTTAAAAATAATGCTACAGTTTAGTAGTATACAAAGGTTCTTTATAAAATATAAGGGATAAAACGTATGCTTTTTTGGTAGGTGTTTTTTTTGTTTTGTTTTTTTTTTTGGGGGGGGGGGGGGGGGGGGGGTGTTTTTTTTTTTTTTTTTTTTTTTTTTTGGGGGGGGGAGTGGGGTGTTGGTTTTGTTTGTGTTTGTTGTTGTTGTTTTGTTTAATTATCTTGGTTTTGGAGTTGGGGAGGGCCCAGTTCCCAGGGAAGAGAAGGAAGGGGAATATTGACCATTAACACAATTCGGAGAGGAAGGAGTGGGATAACGGGAAGATTTGCTGGAAGAGAGACCAGGTGACCTGTTGGTGCTTCCTTCTACCACTTCGGTTATCTTTTTGTTTCAACACCTCTTCTGCCTCCGGATCTTGGTATCACAGGATTTAATACTTTTGATACCTGCATCTCCTACGCATCTACCTGTCCCTCTGCTAAACCTCTTCTGTTGAAAGCATGCTGGCTTTTGTCCGTCGGGGCTGGAGAGGTGGCACTTGGGCGTATGGTGGTGCAGGAAGGTGGTGGCACGTGCTGGGGTGCGAGCATACCTGGAGACTCGCTTCCACAGTGGTTATCGCAGGTTCCTTGGGATGTGAATTAATGATTATAAAGTGATGGGGAGATATTCCTGAGCTTTCTCAGTGCTGATGCTCCCTTTGAATTTCTTACGGAGACATTCATGTTGTCGGACATGTAGTTGAAAACGTAAACCGGCAGTGGGGCACTTGTGGATCCCAGAGCACCGCTTTGAAATCCCTGGTGTCAGGAAAATGCGGAAGGAAAAATAGCTTGGAAGGTATTTAGTAGTCTCAGGCTGGTATCTTTTTCACGTGATGTAGTTACCTAAATTTTTCTTACTATTCCCTTCTTTGTGAAGACATGGGGCTGACCCATGTCGTGAGCTGTGGTGGCATTTAGCCAGGGCTGGAAGCTGGGGCTGACACTGACAGTGACAAAGATCAGATTTTGGTGCAAGAGATGAACTTTCTGGAAGTGACTGACGAACTAATTCCCCTCATTTGTCAGTGAAAGTACAAACTTTGGAAATCTTGCTCTTGTGCCGGCCAAGAAAAGACAAAAACCAGTCGGGGAGAGTTTCTGTAACAGGGATATCACTCCAAAACCCGGCAGTGGTTTCTTGTTTCTTGCCTGCCAAAGTACACTGCAACTTCTCCTCCTCGAGCGGTCGTCGTGGCTGACACAAACTGTATTTTTTAAGTAAGAAGTCATCTTTTCTGCAAAACAGAAAGGTCGCCACGTGTATGTGCCAACCTTCCATCTGTGAAGAGAATAACGTAACCTCTGTCCTTTCAGGCTTCACCTCAGTTGATCTGTACCATGTGTCCTTCAAGGTAAGCTGGGTAAGTGGCTAGCAGTCAGGGCCGGGAAAGAGAAATCCCATTTGAGGCTGTCCTGATGCCATCTGACATTTTGCTTATTTGAAAAGAGGAGGTTTGGTGTAGAAATTGTGGGGCTAGTTTTGAGTTGCTGCAGCCCCTTGCGACATACTAATCTTCAGGATGAATTGCAGCCTTATAAAACAAGGTTTTTTACTCTGTAGTAAAGACTTTTTCTTCCACGGGCCACCTGAGCCTGCCTGGATCCTTGATGTGTTTGTGTGCCTCACTTGAAGCACGTTGAGAAGCTGTTGTATACCTAATCAAAAATGTGCATTAATTCTGTAAAATTAAAGCCTCCTGAATTATCCCTACTCTTAGGTTTTATGGATGATGTGGTGCACGTTCCCTGTTTGTAAGTGGGGCCAACATATTCTTGCTCTCTTCAGCCCTTCTTGGAGAAGGTGAAATTTTGCAACATGCTTTGAAGATGAAGGAGTTATCACTGCAGCCTGTCTGCTCTCCGGCAGATGCAGTCCCCTCTCTTAGGAAGCATTCACCTAGGGGTTACAGAAAATAAAGCACCTCTCCGTGCTGTAATATTTTAATTTTACATGGGATCTAGAATTTATGAGCATGGTTAGGAAATAGAGACTGCTGCTCTGCTTGCTCTTTCGATCTTTGTGAAACGGCGTGAGCTTTGAGGCATCTTGATACTTTCTGTTGACTTTGTGCCAGGGTGAGGGTTTCTCGAGGATGCCATCCAACTTTCCATGACTGTACAGTTTGGAGCATGCCATCAGCACCCAGTGGGTATGAGCCGTCCCGCCTTGGCGCGAGAGCCTTTACGTGCCCTGCCCTTATTCCAGCTACTGGTACTTGGACTGGCAGAACAGGTGCAGCCGCTGTGGAAAAGTTTCAGGCGATGAAATGCCTGGGGATTATTTGTTGGGAATAGAAGTTACTGAAAGTTTGTGTTTTTCTCACTTTTGATTGGCATGTGTGATGTCTCCAGGAGGGAAGGCAACATCTTTTATGTTTGTCCCCTCTCTCCCAACACCCAGCAGCTGGCTGGCAAGGTGGCTGCTCCTCTGT
The DNA here is from genome assembly GCF_000690535.1 of Cariama cristata. Classification (NCBI taxonomy): domain Eukaryota; kingdom Metazoa; phylum Chordata; class Aves; order Cariamiformes; family Cariamidae; genus Cariama; species Cariama cristata. Next base: position 86,880 of record NW_009630774.1, on the reverse strand, counting down.
CCCATCCACGTCCTGCTTGGTGCACCAGCATGCTGGGCTGGGGTTGCACTTCTTGTGCTCTCTACTGGGTGCAACCAAAGAGTGAGAAGAGCCAGAAGGATGATCTGATGGTCCCTGTCCTGCGAGGACGTAGGGAGAGGAGCACTATGGGTGTGAGCAAGCCGGGCGCTCTGCTGTTGTGTTTTCTACCCATGTCCCTTTCTACAGTTGCATCTCGTCCAACATTCCTGATTTTCCTTGGCCCAGCACTCGTCTCCGAGATACCCCGCTGAGTGCTCTTTAAAACCTACTGTAATCCGGACATTGGCTCCGTGTGGTCTACGGGCCACCGGCCAGGCTGTGGGACGGGAGCCGCTCTCCGAGGCCAGGTCCAGCCCGGCTGCTGTGGGAGCAGGTGGATTGCTGCTGTGGCCATGGGGACATCCACCTGGTCATCCCTCCCTGTATGGGTGTGGGGATGGGCCAAGGGGTGATGAGGATGTGCAGTTGGTGGGGTGTAGGGTGCTGTGGGAAGGTGAAGGACGTCTGGGGGTCCTCAGCAGAGCCATCCCAGGAGAGCAAGGGTCATTAGCTTCCACCCACTTGAAGGGTGCATGTGGCAGCTCTCCCGTACCCTGTGTTTCCAGACGGCTGTGTGTATTTCGGAGAACTATTCAGGACTTTCCTTCCTAGAAGGAATTGCATTGGGTGAAAATCTCTGCTGTTGTCCTGGTAGGATCACGTTTGAGAATGCCCTCTAATTGGAAATCACAGCTGAACCAAGATTTGCTTCTATTTTTTTTTTGTTTGTTTTGTTTGCATTCCTAAAAATCATCCAGACTTTTTCTCCTCTTTAAAAGCAGCAGGGCTGCAAACCTCTCCAGCTGCCGTTACAAAATGAGTGAGTTATTCTAGCTAAATTGAGTAGATTGGACTGGAAGCACTTCTGGAAATTCTGTGCAGGTTGTGGACCAGCTGTTGGCAAAACTAGCCAAGGTTTCATACACACTGGGCCCCCAAAAAGAAACGGTATTTTACCGTAGTGATTTTTTTTTTCCCTCTTTATCCTGCTACAAGCATAATCCTGCACTTTTTAATTAAAAAATTTGAGCTGTCTCAGCAGTCGGAGAGGGCTGTAAGTCTTGTTGTGAAAGGGCAGTCGTTTCCTTCATGGTAGCTGATTTCTCTGCCTCCATCAGGTGGTTGGTGACCTGAGACAACAGCACGTGTGAGGGGACAGAGTGGAGGGAGGTTTTTTTTTTTCCTCTTGTAGCAGTTTTCCTTGCCTTTCCAACTCCTTTCATGAGCTGACTCTTCCTCTGCTGTGCTCGACGGGTGGCCCAGCGGCAGAGGCAGTAAAGAAAGAATTTGCAACAACTGAGATAACTCAGCAGAGCATCCAGCGGAGAGCAGGAGGGGTCCATCCGGGACAGGTAGATTTGTGCTGATCTTAATCCAGGCTGGCACTTGTGAATGTCTCTCTCCTCTAGTGGTCTCTCCATATCTGCCTCAGTCTAACGCTCTCAGGCCCAGTCCAGTTTCTCGGAAATTTTCTGCCTTCCTAAGAGTATATCATAAGTCTTTAATTTAGGGATATGGTTGTGCACGAAGGCTTGTGAGCCTCCTTCCCTGCCCGAGCAGCTGGAGCAGGCGCAGCGGGCTGGGTGGAGACCGAGCACAGAGCAGCCTCCGTGGCCTTTAAGTTATTTTTATGTTGGATGCATAGTCAAAAATTCTACCAGCATCTTCTCCCCTTTTTCATGGGCAGGAATATTCTTATGAAGCAAAATGCAGAGAGCTGAATTCTTCAGCGTGATGCTACTCTTACTATTTGTAAAGCATGTGTTCTTTTTGACTCCCTTCTTAAATGTTTCCCCTTCCCAGTTTGGGTCACCTCTGAAAACCTGATGGATTAAATCAGACATGCACAGATAGGAATTTTGTTCTTGTTCCCGTGCTGTGCTTGCTTGTTGTCCACTGTTGGGTATCCAGCTGGGTCAGCCAGAGCCAGTCACTCCATCCTGCCTGTGCAGGAGCAGCAAAGTCCAGACACAGCCTTGCCACCACTGGCTACAGTAAGCTACTGTCATTTTCTGGACAAATCCAACTTTAATGCCTTGCTGCCAGGGATATTTGAACGTAAGAGGGACCTTTTCCCCAGCCTCCCAAAGGAAAAAAAAACCCTAAACACTTCAAAGCGTTGTATTCACAAAGTATTGCAACTTTCTCCAACTGGTTGACCAAGAGGTTGACAGAACTGGTGAGATGCTGCTGGTTACGTCCCATCTGCTGCTGAGATACTAAAGAAGTTTTGACTCCCTTAGAACAACTTGAATTAGTCTTTGCAGATTGAGATGTTCCTGCTCTGCATGGAACATAGCATTTAAAAACAAAAGAGGAGGTGGATGCTAGCCCCTCTGTCACTCTTTCTACAGAAAATCTTGGAAGTGCTACAAGAGGAACTGCTCCCTCCAGTTCCTTGTAGTCTTCCTTGGCCAAAGGCTTGCTTCCATTTTGATGCATTTTAGCAAAAGCATGATACTTGGGAGCATTGGCAATTAATTTCTTGTGGCAGAGTAGCAGCTGTGCAGTGCAAACTCCCACAGCTAACTTTGCAGCACCAAACTAAGGTTTTGAAACGTTGCTTGTTGTCCAACAACATGCGGCTTTAAACTAGGCCACGCTCTCATTTTGGGGAAGACAAGGCAATGGGGAACTGCAGCTCGGCAGCTGAGTAGGGGTGTCATAGTAGTGAGATAAGCTACCATGTCCTCCCTCCTCTGCTGTAAATTTTGCTGGAGATGAGATGCAAGTAGTGTTCATGGTGACGTGGTTAGGTGTCCTCCCAGGACCTCACTGAACTGTGAGTGAGAACTTCCCTGCTTTGCCTTTGTGACGATTTTAGAGTAGTATAACTATCATCCAATTGTTACCTTATGATAAAAATACAATTTTTTGGGGAATTTTACTCTTTAGCTGTTTTCTCTTAACTCAAGTTGTAGCTTCAGTGAAAACACCCATTTCATCCTGCTGTGCGTGATGTCGGAGACCCTTCATACCTCATCCCAAACCCAAAAGCACTTGGCGAACTCCATGGATAGCTTTACTAGGTGTACTTGAGATTGTGTTATGTTGATACGCTGCTTCAAAATGTTGTGTGCGCTATTTGGCTGGGACTTCTCGTTGTGGACTCCACGTGCTTTGAAAAGGACTGCTGTACTCTAAGCAGGGAAAAGGAGGATCTGAGAGGTCTCAAATTGCCGCAATTGGCCTCGGAAATCCTGTGCTGGACCATGGTGAGCAAGAGTCTTGCTCCTGGCGTCAGCGGGGAGGGATATCACCCTTTGGAAATGTTTCAGGAGCGTGAAATGCCGTCCCTCCCAGCATGCCGACCCCGCAAGGCTGAATTTTTCCCCTGCCCCCTCTTGCCAATGTAATTTTTATACGCCCCAAAATTTTGCCTTGAGTTTTTTCAAATTTGCATTATCAGCACAAATAACTTTCTCTTCTCTCTTAGGTGTAAAAAAACCATTTTGAACGGCCAATCTGCTTTCTGAGGAATTATTTAAGCACAGTAGGTCATCAATGTATTGCACATATTACAGCCATGCCTTGGCATTTGTTTTGCGTTTGTAATCCAACACCCAGCTGCTTCAGCCTCAAACTCCAGGCAGCTATTTAGTGGTTCAGCTAGTGTTGAGGAATGCATTGTGGTGCTGTTTACTTCGTAAGGCTTATATGCAAGGCTTCTATGGAGTACAGTGAGGTTCAATGGGGGGAAAAAAAAAAGTCAAAACAAAAAGACAAACAACAAACAAACCCAAAGCTGAAAACCCAGGCTAGGAACTGAAAGCTTAATATAGATGTTAACCCAAGTCAGGGTAGAAGGGACCCAACAGAGAAAATTTAGGTTGTATTCTGTAGTCATTGCAAGCATTCTTGATGATGAGAGCAGAGATTACTTACAGTGTGATAGGGAACTGGACCAAGGAAAAAAAAAAGTATCCATCTACTCCTCTGCTGCAGCTGTTCTGTTGCTTCTCCATCTCTGGCTGAGCAAAAGGCACTGGAAAACCCCACCCAGAGCAGTAAATGGGACTTTCCTCTGGGTATACTCAGTTTTTTCTGGTCCTGATCTAGGTTAATGTTTCAATTGTAGACTTGGCGGATGGTTTCACCCAGCGTTTTCACATCCCCAAACTATCTAGTTTTACTGAAGTGCTATGGGGTGAGTTGCCCCGTGCCTTAATTTTTATCTAGTGTGGTAGTGAAAGTGTGTGAAGTCAAGGCAAATTGAATCCATTACGTTTAGCTGGATAATTAGGATGCTGCTAGCTGGTTACGTAAAGGGTGGTAGTAAGCAAAGCTTTTGATCAGCTGATGAGGATTTTGCCCGTATTCCT
>NW_009630774.1:78012-82467 GCF_000690535.1 Cariama cristata | reverse complement strand
CCTGCTGAGGATCTCTAAGTCTCCCCGGGGGTGAGGAGCAGTGTAGCCCTTAAGAGGATATAAGGTACTGAAATCTTCCTGCTCTTTAGCAGGTGGAGATTGTCATGACGGTGTCTTCTTGGTCACAGAATAGCTTCTCATGACAGACGAATACGTTGTCTCCAAAATGAGGAATGATTAATGGGGGACTGTTCCCGTCCCCATGCTGCAACAACTGGCATTGGAGGAGGCATCTGAGGATACAGAAAAATTCAGGGAGCTCAGCCCGTGTCCTTGACCATCACTTTCATGGATGACTTTGGTGGGGTCAGGGTGAGGGTGGTTAGCTGGACTCCCAGCTTGGGTTGACCACAGCAGGGGATACATAGTGGGTGTTGCCAAAAAAAAAAGTGAAAAATATGCTTTTCTGAACTGGAAGTTCAGCATATGTGTGTGTAGTTTCTTGGAAGAACCACTGCACTGCAGTGGTACCTGCAAGTGCTCCAGCAAACAGGGGGTGATGCTCCATCATAGGGCCTTACTGGTCCAAAGTGTTAGTACCTGGCTGGGTCACTTGATGGTTTTGCTGGAAGAAGAGAGTGATCACCTTCTCCTTGTGCTTTATAAAGCGTGGGCCCATTGAGCTCAGAATTCTTTAAAAAAAATAATGTATGGCCTGGAAATAATAAAGGTGGGATTAAGATATGAATCTCAAGGCAGCTTGGCTGTGTGACCTGGGTACCCTGCACAGCAGGGTTTGGGGTTTGGTTTTGTTTGTTTGGCTTTTTTGGTTTGTTTGTTTGCTGTGGTGGGTGTGTTTTGTTTTTGGTGTGTGTGGTTTTTTGTGTTTAAACTATTGAGCTAGAGAGCAGTCTTCTAGTTTTAGGCTTCCCCCCCCCGCCCCAGTTTACCCATTTGTCATTGGGCTTTCTAAATATGGTATCATCCTTTTTAGCTTCTCACTGTTCTTGTGTGGAAGAAACAAGTGACATTGCCTGTAATGGTACAAGAGTACATCCAGGTAGGCAGTGAGGAGGTCTGGAGTGCTGGATGGACACAGTTATCCAACAGAGCAGGTTTAAAATGCATTTGGGCTTATTTGACCAAAAAGTCCCTTGGCATATGTAGCTGCATCTGACTTGGCATTTATTTTTTGAGTTCAGAGATCCACTTTAAAGCTTGCGTATTACTGATGCGTTTTTGGGGATGCCATTTTATCCAGCAAGCAAACTGTGCTGGGCTCTAGGAAGGGTTTAATGAGTAAAGGTTGGAGCACTGACCTTTTCCACGTATGTTGTTTTGGATGTGATCCTGCCGTAGAGCCTGGTGTCTGACTGCCCTGCGTTTGCAGCTGGAGTCAGGACTTTATCAGCCTAACTCAGCATTGCTTATCAAATCCCAGGACAGGAGTTCAGTTTCAGTGCCAAAAGAAGAAACTCCCCCCCCTTTTTTTTTTTCCTTCTTTTTTGTCTCCAGAGGAATGAAATTTGAGGGAAATGAGAGAGGCTGTGGTCTTCTCCTGCTCCCCTTCCCAAGTGTTGAACTGATGGAGACTGGGGAGCGAGGTGGGACTCCTTCCCACTCCTAAAAATGAGTATGGAGGCAGCATCCTTTAGAAACAGATCTCTGCACTATGCTCCTGTGTTGAAAAGACGGGGGGCGAAAAAGAAATCTAAGCCTATTTGTAACAAAGCAAATAAGAAGAATTAGTATTTTATTGAGAAGGGACTGAGACATCCCTTAATTCCAGTAAGCTCTTTGTCCTTTACAGCAGCAGTAAAGAAGGATCTTCCCGCCTTGAAACTGATGCTTCCAGAAGGGCTTCTTCTGTGTACAGCAGCAGTCTTTAGTTTCAGAGAGGTGTTGGATCCTGCAAATGTCTTCAGCTGCGAAATGGTTATTATCCAGCTATTTTTGTAGCAGAGGGCATGTAAAAGTGGCTGTGTAGATTTGATTTGCCTGTTTTCCCTGTCAGCGTAGGTTAGGTATCTTGTCATACTCTGCGGTGGCTTTCATTAAAGTGGTTTCCAAGCAATAGCACTTCAGTGGTTTTGTTTTCTTTCTTTCTCTCTCTACTTTTCTGTTGGTGCATTTTGGGTTTGAGAGACATCGAAGAAAGCCGGGCACGTTTTTGATGCTTTCTCACCTAGCCTGCAAATCCTTCCCTGCAGCCTGGGACCAACTCCTACCTGTGCCCCATTTTTCCAGACTCCCAAACCTTTGCTGTACCAGGCTTAAAAAAAAAACCCCACTAGCTAACGCTTTCTTATATGTTATGGGATAGTCTAAAAATAGTGCACTGCCCTTTTTAACAGAAGCATGTATTATTAAAGAAAGAATGAATAGGCAATGGAACCAGAATAAAATCCCCCTCCTTCTTGCTAAAGGCAAGCTTTATGAATGTCTGAGCCAAAATATTTGATCTTTTTGAAAATGGGTCCACCTCCTTGGGAACTGCACTGTAAACTTTGAATTTCTCAGCTTGTGGTGAGGTGGGGGTTTGCCTTCGCAAATTTAGTACCCAGGTGATGGGTGGTTTGGATTTTTTTTTTTTTTCTTAAATTCTCGAAGAGGAACAGCAGCAAGGATGGAACTGGAACAGCATTTTCCTAACCACTCTGTGCCCTTGCATTTCTGCCAGGCGCTCATAGGTGGCTTATATATAGTGATAACGGGGCCGATTGTATTTATCTTGCCTGGGACGTAGCGGTATAAAATACTCCTAAATTGAGCTGGTAGCATCTGATGCTGCACGGTCATTCACACTGGTGCTGCGGTGTGTAAAACGATACCGTGCTGCTGTGGTAGCATCTGATATTCACTGCTGGCACAAATGAAGCGAACAAGATGCCTGGTGCCTTTTCTTGTCTGAATGACCAGTTGGACCAAATTATTGCAGGGTGTTTATAAGGAGCAGGTTCTTCTCTTTGGCTCAGTTCTCTGTGTGTTGCTGGTTGAATAACAGTGTGTGTAATAAGCAATTAATGTCTATACATTTAATTTTAAAGGACACTGTAAATAACAGGTTTTACTTCCCTCCCTCCCCCAACTGTTGCATTGAATTTCATTCCCTTTAATTATACTAACAAATGTGGAAAAAATTATAAATATTTATAGTGGACTAGGTGGCTTTATTCCATGAGTGAGTGAATGTCCCGAGGTTGATTATAATCTTCCATTGAATTACAAATCCAAAGTATCTATTACACAACTTCAAGAATGAAACTCCAAACTTCTGCCAAAGGCAGAATGAAGCAACATCGGATGTTGGGAATGCTGTTAGTATGAACCGTGGTGTGACTGGCCAATACATTTTTGTTGTCCCTGTTTCTGAGCAGCGAAAAAGTGAATTATATGGCTGTAATTCTGGAATGACAGTGCGTTTTAGATGCTGCCAATAGCTCATTTTTGGAAAACAAATGTCAAGCATTGTGCTTTGACTTTGATTCAGCATGCCTTTTAGAGTTTTAATTTGTTAAAGGGTATTTAGCCAGGCATACGAAATGATGGGTACACAAGTATTTTTTTTCCCCACGCTTTTTACATTTAGTGTAAAACCTGTACTTTCAATATTGTGTTTCTCTCCCAGGTTTCTCTCTGACAATCTGAGTTCCTTCCTGCATCCTTTCCGTGTGTGCTGGTCACAGGAGAAGCCATCCTCCTGGCATACCAGAGCGTTACTGTAAATGCTGTATACCCATTCATCTTGAAGAGTATTAGCAGCATAAGTCTTCATATGTCCTCAAATTTATTTTTTTTTTTTACTTAGTTTTCTCTCTCTTTTCCTCACTTGAAAAGTGCTGTGCCATTACAGAGATGAATCTTCTCATGCTGCAATAAGAATATATAGTTTCAGGTGGAGCTGTGAAAGAGTTGAACATTATTCACTTGGTGGAAAATAAGAGCTAAAAGTTTGATATTGCTTAAAACTGGTTAGTTTGCATCAGCATATGACTATATGGCTGAGAAGGAAGGAAAAAAAAAATCTCAGCTTTCATCACGGGATATTTAATTGTCACTTTAGTATTAGTGCTGTGGGGAGCTCTTGGTGGATGAATTCCTTGGTCCATTTGCTTCATCTCCGCTAAACTACTGGGACTGCTTCTGTGGGCTCTGGTTGGGTATCTACACCAAGCTGCTCCAAAGAGGACCTGCCTGAGCTTTTTACAAATGAGGGGGAAAATTTTATATATATATATAAAAATAGTATGAAGATATATAAAAAAAACATTGTAGCTATAACCACTGAGTTATGGTCTGTTTGATTAAAATTTTCTTTAAAGGAAAAAAAAAGAGGAGACTTTCAAACCTTCTTTCAGTTCTTTATTAGCTGTTCTTCTTTGTGTCGTCCAACTACTGTAAGCCAGCCAGGTAGACTTTTAATGGTACGGATTGTATTTTATAAAGAGTCCAGCATAATAGAGTCCTAACTGGAGCCCGTAACAGAGACGGTGATCATTATTGGCAGTAAAAACT
>NW_009630774.1:54255-77953 GCF_000690535.1 Cariama cristata | reverse complement strand
TTACATTATGCTTAAATAAACATGTCTCAAATTAGGAATTTAAAACTTAAATTAGACTAATATTCCCACAAGTTTCATGATTTTTGTTTTGACTTTGAAGAGCTGAAATAAAATGACTTTGGTTTTATCAGTCACCCCCCTCCCTTTTTATTATTGAAGAGGACTGAAGTGATGGTATTTTAAATGTGATTAGATGAAATATTGGTCATGTAACTTTTTAATAGACACTTTCAACTGCAAATAGCAGGTTTGAGTTGAGGCTTGAGTGGAAGACATCAGACATAGATTTCCATCCTTTTTCTTGGTTGTGTTTTTTGTTTGTTTTTTTTTTTTAATTTTTAGTTTTTGAAGTAAGTTGCAGGAATAGTCAAGTGCTCTATGCTCTCCCACATCTAGGCTTCTGGCAGTTGTTCCTTTGGCCTCTCCCCTCCAGCCATCCCTACTGCATCACCTCTATGAACATCCCCCAGCCTTTTCTTCCCCTTTTCAGCGTTTCCTCCATTCCCAGTATCACATGATCTTTTTTTAAACTCCTTTTCCTCATCTTTAAAGAGTCTTTGCGACTCCCTCGCTGGTCACTTAGGTGATGTGCTTTGCTGCCTCACTCGGATGATGCCAGCCTTAATGATCCGTTCCCTGCGAGCATCCTTGGCTGCTCGTTCATGTGCTCCTTAAACGGGCCCATGAAGGTCGTCTTATTCCTCCAAATTGTTCTTTAAGACTCCAGGGATCCTACAGAGAGTTGGTATTCACACAGGCTAGGGGAAAGGCCCTCTTGATTTGCTCAGATGGATAAATCGGGGAATCCTGGAGATACAGTTCCATAGGAAACAGGGTTTTAACTTTCCAAACCCCATGAATTTTAAGTGGTACCTGTGTAAAATCACATTATCTGTGTGTCTTCTTGTGGATTTCTGTTCTTATCTCTGTTGCTCTCCCTTTCTGTTGTTTCTTCTCAAATTAAATTCCAAATGATGGGGTGGCAGTGCAGAGAGGGAGGAAGGGCAGGAACCTTTCCTCACATGCCTGAATGGTTCCTACCACAGTGGGAACCATACCTTTTGATACCGCTTTCATGTAGACATTTTCATTGAGTGACGCACATAATTCCCCAGCAGCACCATCCACTGGCACCTTCTTGGGGCTGGCTTGTGCTCCGTGCAGGGGCAGGTAGCTTTTATGTGTCTTTTATGTAGACCACAATGACCTTGAGATACTCAACAACAACCCATTTTATTTCCTTCTGACCCCTTCTTAAAGTTGGAGTAAATTACTTATGTGGCATGGTTGCTGGTAAGGCTCCTGGTAGTCCAGCTCCATAAGTCAAATGAAATTGGTTGTGAAATGCTTCCCCTGTATTTTAACCTCAAGTCCTACCATGCTGGGTCTCAACGACCATGCAGTGAGAAAGAGGACTTGTGCTCACCATGCCAGGAAGACTCACTGCGCTCTGCTGCGGGCATTTGCCATGTAGCGTTTGTTGTGTGTAATAAAAGTCATATTTACGGATTGGTAGCGCACACTGTCCTATTGCTGAATAGCGCTGCTTTGTACTTCACAGCCCAGGAGGTACCCAAGTGTGCGCCGAGGGTGAGAGCGGTTGAAGCCAACCAGGAGCCAAGTGCAAGAAGGAGGGGGAGAAAGCAAGGTCCTAATTTTTCTAAGGGAAAGCATGGCTGAACACCTGCTGTTCCCCAACAGAATAATATGAATTTGCATCAAAAAGGGGTCCCAATCAGTTGTGCTGACTGCTTTTGAGGAGAGCAGTTGTGTCTGGAGGCATTCTGTTGGGGGAGATGTCTTCCAGTGAAAGCATTTTCCACACAAGGCCGTGGGGCCCACCCTGCGGCTGGCATTTAGAGAGGGGTGGAAATGCTATTTAAATTTCAAATGGACTCAAGTTTTCACAGTTGCCATGTCAATAGATCAAGTTCCTTGAAATACATTTTAAGCGGAGTTTACACAGAGCTGCAGGAGCCCGCATTGACTCCAAGGCCTGCCTTTATTGTGCCTCCAGCAGCGGTAAGTCAATATGGCACATTGAAAGCAGCTCTGCTCCGCCGCCAAGTGAAAGTTAGCAAATTCCCCCCGTCTCCTTCCAGTTCTTTTCTTGGGTAGTAGCATGTTTAACTGAGACAGTCTTTTCTTTTTTTTTTTTCTTCTTCTTTCTTCTTTTTGACTTGTTTTGGGAAGGCAGTAGTTAGATCAGGCTATCAAACTCATCACACCTTCCAAAACGCCTGTCCAGGCAAGGCTGAACAACCAGCCTGATACAAGGGAAGGTAACAGGAAAACAAGTGGGATGGGGCGGTGCTGATAAGGGCTGACAGTTGCTTAGTACAGAACAATAGAAAATAAAACTCAGAAAACAAGACTGGCCAGAAGAGTGGTTGTATTTCATTGCAGGAGCTGATAAAGATTCCAGGAACAACATCCTCTGGGAGTGACCTGATCTGACCCTCTGTCCAACTGCTACCCTTGCCTAATTGTGGTTCTTGCTCATGTGTCTTCCCTCCTTATCCAAAATAGCTCCAAAGCTCATAGCTATAGGGCTTGCAGCAGTTGTGGGTTGTGGGCAGAGACCGCTGGAGATGGGGTTGTCTCCAAATAGAGGTGGGATGGGAGCTCCCAGTGTGGCTGGAGGTGGCTGCTCCTGGGAAAGGCTCTGGACCTTGTCATTAACTTCCCCAACTGATCCATCAGGGTATGAATGTATCTGACATAAATGTCATGGGTTAAAACCACTTGATTTCCCCTCCCCTGCCTTTTTTTTCCCCTGAGGGAATGGTGCGTGGAGCAATGCATTGTGCTTCTGCGCACTGCTGTTCGTGGCTGATGCTGGAATCAAATTTTGTGTCTGCGTTTGGCGTGTGGGTGCGTGCGGTGGGTCTGCAGCGCTGGAAACTGTCTTTGACTTCTACAAGACATGTTTGAAATGCTTCTGCAGACGCGTGCGCTTTCTTCTCCATCATCCGCTCATGCATGAAAAATAGTTGTTTCTCCTTGGTGTGACTACCATACAGGCTGTCCCTATTAAAGATGCTCCTTAACTGTTTCTTGCTCTGCATTCCCAACGGATATGTGAATCTGAACATCCCCATCCATGGTGAGCGGATGCCAGCAGGTACCTCTTATTTTGAGTTTGACCTGCTTCAATATTTTAAGATGTGACATATCACTAGCTATCTGCCGTCCTCCTCTTTGCGCTGGTGTAGTGTGTGAGGAAGCTTGGAGCAGTATGCAAGCTGGAGTCTAGACTTTGAATTTTAAATGTTCTGGTATGAGTTGTTTTGTTTCTGTTTGGATTGCGCCTACCACTTTTACACCCCAGTGCTACCCTGCCAGGATAAATCACTCTTGAGGTGACCACGCATTTCCTGAGAAATACTGTTAACTTAAGCAAGCAAATGAATGACCTGGCAAATGGCGGTGTGATGTTGGGCACTGATGATGGAGCCTTTGGTTCTGCAACCCAGGGAATGTTCCTCTGCCTTTTCCAGGGCTCTGGTAAAGCTCTGTGATTGTGGTACCCAAAAAAGCATGGCTAGATTTACATTCTACCAGAAATAGAGGGTAGCATGGGAGAAACATATGTCTTGATTCCTAAACGGGGAAAAAGAAAATATTTAGGAAGGAAAAACAGTTCTGTGACTAATTATTTTTAATTGTTTTCTTTTTTTAAAAAAAAAGATCAAGATTGTTAGAGTGCTTCTTCCCCTCCAAAACATCTACAAGTGATCAGGCTACCAAACAGACTAATTAGATGTCAAATAGACTTCAGTTCTTAAATTGGTTTAGTTACACAATGCAAAACATCACATTGGGAAGCAGATGGCGTGTCATTTTTAATATGTCTTGTAACTTGCCTGAAACCACTTTAAAATTTCCTTAAAGAAAATATTGTTACTACTGACCAAAAGAGATGCCACTGAGTATCTCTCAGCATAACAGCAAGATATTAGGCCAGTGTTCTGCAAATATTGTTGCTGCCTTCAGAGGCTTAGAAGTAGAGGTATCTTTTCAAAGGGGTTTATATCCAGTGGATAAAAAGCTGGTGCTCTCTTAGAAAATTGGGGCCCTTTAAGGTTGGACAAATTGGACACCAAAAAAATCAAGGCTATAATAGAATTAGGTTTGAAAAATTCTTTCTTTGTGCCCAGACTATGTAGTTAATTGGAAAGCCTTTTGGGCCGTGCCTGCCTTAGAAATGCCTCTGTGGCACTGGAATCTAAAAGATATGTTGAATAGGAATATGAAGAACTAGAAACCCCACAGCAGCGGGGGGAACCCTTAGCCTCGTTTGCAAAAACATGAAAATGGCTCAATATCTTGTAACTTGAGTCATTACAGCATTAATAAAAACAGCATTAAGTGCCGCCAGGCTGTTCCACTGCAACCTTAATTACTGAAAGCGTAGGAAATGAGTGTTTGGGTGAAAAACAGGTTTAGGATTGTGGTGGAGATTAAGTAATACCAAAGTGGAGTGATGAAAACTAGGAGATGACCTTGGTTGTATTTCAAATCCATACCCAAAGCTATGCTTCAGTGGCTTTGGAGGGTGTATTTGTTGCATAGGTGGAAAAGTCCATGAGATGCTGAGAATAGCAATGAAAACGAAATTGGTTGTAGGTGAAGAGATGAGATTGTTTTGATAGGCTCTAGTATATATAAAAGATCAGTTTAAGTATCCTCAGATGATTTAATGCTTGAAGAAACACATCTTCCCATTCTAGGTTTTATTAATATTATTAGAAGAGTATCAGTTTCGGTTGGGGTGAAAATCAGAAAATAAATCAGTATAGGCAAAACAAGGCAGAGGGTTTAATTTCTCTCTTAGTATTCTTCATTCGAACACAGCATTAGTTTCATTACTTAAAACTCATATTTCTAAAGGAAAGTGATAAATGCAAAGGATTAGTTCCAAATTAATATTTTAACCTGTTGTCCAAAGTGTGGAAATATCATCTTTTTTTATCACAAAATAATCCGAAATAGTGGAATTTCTTCCTTCCCTTCCATCCCAAGCTCATAAACAGCAGGAGGAGCAGGGTAAGCTTTGCCATGGGGCACCTCTTGTCAAAGATGCTTAGTTGCCTCCGAGTCTACTAATCTAATGTGTGAACAAATACCGAAGCAATTAACTGTGTTAATTTAAAACCCATTTCCCCTCTTTTCTTTCTGCTTCCCCCTCCCCAAATCTCTTTACGTATTCATCCTATTGGCAACAGACCACCAGTTGTGAAACTGGGTGATGTATTGACCTTTTTTGGGTTGGAAAGCTGTGGCTTGCAGGGTAAACGCTACTTCAGGAGGGAGGGAGGAGATGGAGGAGTTGGTTTGGATGTGTTGGCGGTGGGGAATGCTTTCAGCTGGGATGAGGTGCAGTCTAAAACTGCTGTGGGATGTGGGACCTTTGGTCATCCCCATGGGGAAAGAGGAAAACCAGACTGGATGACACCTTCCCTGGGCAGGGAAGAGGGGAGCTGGCTCTTCTGAGTTGTTTTCACACCCTTTAGTCCCCCTCCTGATAACACAGTTTATAATTAACCTCATTAACATGGTATACAGGGCCTCAATCAATCTCTGGGCGATTGCTCCCAAGGATATCTTGCTAAAGGAGTGTACGATAAGCGCGTTTGGCACCAGAACGTGCTGAAGATCTTTGTCCACGTTGCTAATTGCTTGCGTCGTCCTTCTCCTTGCTGCCAGCTACACACAGTTCTGGAGATTTTCCCGAATGGCAAAGAGTTTCCTTGGAAAGACAATAACCTGGATTGTACTTTTGATTATTTTCTATGGGAATGGTTGTTCTTCAGTGCTGCTCTGGGGAATTAGAGGAGGTGGAAGCAGTTTGGAGGGGGACCCCACATGAACCCAGTAAAGAGTTGAGTGGTTTTGAAAGGTGCTTCTCATCTTTGGGTGCTTTGGAAAAAATTGTTTCTAAAACAAAAAAAAAACCAACCGACAACAAAGTGAAGGTGTAAAACAACAGAAGCAATGAATCGAGGTCATGAAGTTTGCAGAATAGCAACAGGTGGAGAGGGCAAAAGTGAACACAAAAAGACTGGGATTAGTGTGGGGTTTTTTGGGGAAAATGGTCATCCAGGGTGTTTCTGTTGTAGGCTGCTTTCTGTTGAGTGCAAATCGAGTCATCTCATTTTATTCAGCTCTTGGCACGAGTTTGGTTTTTGATACCTGATGGGTTTCATCCAATGGGGCTTTGTGGATCCTTCCACGTTTTTACTAAGGATTTACAGATCTCAGGGAGCACATTTTAATAATATTGACAATAGAGTTGCTTTTATTTACTGATTTCCTAGATCCTTCACAAGTAGTCCTGGGATCCTTAAAAGTCTGTGCTTCAATACCTTAAAACTCCTAATCCCTTGAATTATGGTAGTGGCTCAGTTTGTGGACTGGGACCCGTTCAACCCCTTTTTGTTTTTTTAAAGTAGAGCAAGACTGGAAACTTCATTTTGTTGCAAACGAGTTACGGAAACTTTCAGCACGACTGCACTTTTTATCTCGCAGTGGGAATAAAGATGCCGGAGTATTTAAGAGAAATCGAGGGAGGTGGGAAGGTGGTTTCTGGGGTGCCTTTGCTGACGGGTGATCGTGGGTGTTTGCTCACCTTCCTGGCGGCTCTGGATTATTGACTTCGTATGATCCTGCCGCGGGGAAAGGTGTTGGAGGAGGAAGCGAGGAGCAGCTCTATTGCCCCTCTTGCGCATTGAATCCTGCCTTGCTAGTTACTTTAATTACAAATGTTTTACTTACCTGTTTATTTGCATGGGGGCTGGACTGTAGCGATGGCCCCTTGACTGTACACTCAGACGAACAGGAATGACCTGAGAAACCTGACATACCATTGTCTTTCGTCTTTCATTCTCAAAGCTATTTTTGGTTACTGTAGTTTTTGTTTTGCTACATCTAAAAAACCAACCCTCTTTTGGCAGCCTCAATTGGTGGGCTGCAGGAGGATGGGAAGGGCCTGTAACCATTTCCCCCATTTTATTTTCCATAAAGTGTGAGCATTTTAAGCAGAAAACCTGACAAGTCGTTTCCTATCATGCAATGTAATTATCTATTATAATAGGGAATAAAGGATTAATTAGTTTTCAAGCTGCAGATATGATTTAATTAGTTTTCAAGCTGTATCTGAAACACCTGTCTCGGCAAAATCAAAGTGCTTTCATTTGGGGGGAAAAAAATAGGGGAGAGGGAGAGAGGGAGAGCGCAAGTTCAGGGTCGCTGATGTTTGCTGACCCACAGGGTCGCTCCCCTATTTTACACCCTCATCAAAGTGTGCTATGGTTTTTCTTTTTAACTGTCCAATTTATGAGAAGTGTTTAATTGCCCTGATGTGTGCACACTTGCTCAAGATGTGTCATTGCCAGTTCATACCACTACTCGCCAAAATCTAAGCAGTTTTGAGTGTCCTCTATAGGATGCGTGTGCTGACCTCAAGGAGGTCACAGCAGAGAGGAAAGGACCAAAACCACTGTTTTTTGGGAAAAACTCAGCTCCAGTCACTTCACTGGGGGAGGGCAAAGCAGTGGCCATGAAATTCTCCTCTGGTCATCGATTTGGGGAGAGTTCAGTGCCGAGTGGTCAAATTAGGTCAAAGGATGTTTTTGGTGTATGTGAGTGGCAGCTGAAGTCTCCGTTGCAGGCAGCAGCGTTTTTCCATTGGGATTAAATGTGATTTGGGAGGAAAACAGGTGTAAACCAGGAGTTCTGAGGGGTAGGTTTTGTTGTGGCATCACCGCTAGCACCCAGCAGTCACGGAATGACGTGGGAAGATGAACCCCTCCGGCTGTGGCTTTGCAAGGAGACCAGCTCTGCCTATGACCGAAACTGCATCCTCTCTGCGATCTTTTCCTTCAATAATAATAATGATAATAATAATAATCTGCAAGAAATGAAGCTGCTTCTTCCTTTCCTCCCTGCAAAACCATTTTGCAAGATCATTCCCTGGGAAGACGTTTCCAAAGGAATGAGAGTTTTGCTTTCTGGAGGTGGGAAAAATGGACCATTCCTGAAAAAATCTTTTTTTTTTTTTGTCCCCCAGTATCTAAAGATTTTTCTTGGTGTATATTTTTTTCCCTTCCTCTCCTTTTCTCCCCCACCACTTTTAATTTGAATTGTGCCTTACAAAGCAGTGCTACTTACCCAGGCAGAGGCAGGGTGCAGCATGCTTTCTTCCTGTAGTAGTAGTAAAGGTCACGCTTCCCTGCGGTGGCTTTTTTGGCTGGATTATTTTTAACTCGGAACAGCCCATCCGCGCTTCTCCTTTCCCTTGCAATCGCGTGGGGTCTGCGGGAGGAGAACAACAAACCGATTGCACTTTAGTTTATCATGTTGTTGTTATTATTTTGTTTGTGTTTTGTTTTGCTTTTGTGTTTTAAATTTTTTTTTTTTTTTTTTTTTGGAACCACTGGCGCTCTGCGGTTGGGTTGCGCCTGGTTGCTCGCCAGCAGCTATAAATAGCGTTGTGTACAAGCAAGAAGTGCCTGAATGAGGTTGAGCGGCAGGAAAGGAAAAGCCCCTTTTGGCTTCCAGCTGGCTGCCGGCCAAGCAGCGCATTGCTTCAGCAGATGAGTGTTTTGAGGTAGCGTGGGAAGGAGAGAGCAGTGAGTAAGATGGTTAGAGGTGTGTGTGCATGTCTGTGTGTGTGTCTTTTGTTGGGGTTTTATTTTATGAATGGCTGCCTGCGGGCAGGGCGGGGATGCTGCGGGCTTCGAGCGGCTTCCTACCGAGGTTTCATCCCTCGAGGTGTTAATGAGCCGAGCCTTGGGAAGAAGAACGTAGCGGTGAGGATGCTCTGAAGGATCCCTGACAAGGTGATGCCGGGTTGGGAATCAGGTAAGCTTTGGTTGTGATTTTGCCCCTGCTGCTGATGTATTGGTCAAGTTCCTTCTCCCTTTTTTCTGGCCTGAAAACGTCATTTCATCATCGCATTCGAATCAGGGTGTTGCACGTGTTTATGGGTGTCTCATCTCCAGCGCGTCTCATGGCAGGTCGTGATCCTAGTGGGTTTCCGACTTCAGAGCTCGGGAAGTGGGAATGGTCCCTCTGCAGTGGGAGGGATGGGACTGTCACGCATTGCTCCCTTCACCTCCATCATCTCTGGGGCTGAGCTGCCGGTTGGGCACCTCAAAGGGCATCCATAACCCCAAACCTGCTTCCTTGCACCCAGACTCTTCCTTCCCAGGGGATGGTGGTGGTTTCTTGCATTACAGCAGCACTGAGTGGACCTGGTGTAATTTGGGCTGTGCAAATGGACTGGAAGGAAACACTCAAAATCAACCCTCAATAAATATATGTTTTCCCCTCTGTGCATGGATAACCTGATTTTAGTCAAAGACTTTGTCTAAGAAGTCTTTTATCTATATATATATTAAAGAAGGAAATAGAAAGTGCCTTTAAGTGCCATATATAGAAGCATGGATTAAATGGCATTGTTACTATTGAATTAAATGAGTTTTTATCAGAACGCTTAGAGACACTTTTTCAATAAAGCCTGAATTGAACTGGGGAAAACCTGACTTTTCTCTGTCCAGTTATTTCAGCTCCACTGAAAGGCTTTCTAGGAAGAGCTGCAGCTCAGCCTGGAGAGCCTGCCAGTTTGTGGGAAGGGAAGAGGATAAGGAGAGAGTTCGCTGTCTTTGGCTTTCAGTTTTAAAAAGAAAAACAATAAAAAAAGCCCCAGCAAATTTCCTTTTTGAGTATAGATTGAATTTGCTAAATTTCAGTCTGAAACTTGAGTATTCCAGTGAGTTATGAGATACTAAAAACAGAGCGAGAAGTAGAAATATTTAGGGAATTTACTCACTCTTCTCTCTCCTTGTTACAATTTATTTGCAAACTGAGTGAGAAACATTTATGCTAAAAATATATATTCTTTAAGAAGTACAAGTAACGATTTACTTAACTGGCTAAGATTTCTTAAAACTTCAAAACTGATGGATTAGCACTACAAAAAAGTAAGCAGGACATTAGGGGTCAGCTGATACACTGATGAAGGCAGCATTAGTTATTAATAGTGATGGTGATGAGTTCATGATTGTTTGTATGGCAGAACAATATATTCAAATGTTTATGGTCATCTATGCTGTGTCGTGCTATGAGTTAGCAGTTGCGGTAACCGTCGCTGCCCAGAATAACCTCAGACCTGCACAGTCTGCTTCAGAAAAGTGGTGTACTCTGGGGTTTGCTCTCTTAATGTTTTGGGAACTTTGCCTTTTTTTTTTTTTTGAAGCTTCCTGCTAATTGTGTTGATCATCCTGCAATACAGATAATGCCACATTAATTTAATAAATAAATGAATCTCTCTCTTTTTGGTTTCAT
This sequence comes from Cariama cristata, assembly GCF_000690535.1. NCBI lineage: Eukaryota > Metazoa > Chordata > Aves > Cariamiformes > Cariamidae > Cariama > Cariama cristata. The sequence continues at coordinate 67,603 of NW_009630774.1, read as the reverse complement.
AGCTATTCAAATGGTATAGCTGCATTATATTGCTGAATAATTTTTTTTCTTCTGTAATTGAATAGTCTCAAAATGCAGAAAGGGTGCTCTATTTATTTGAACTGTTTAGAGGAAAATTAATTGGGCTATTTTTTATGATTGGTCTTTTGTGGCATGATCTTATTTTTCACTATCTGATTTACGTAGCTAGAGTAAAAGGACCAGAACCAAATCTGCCTCATTTGAATTGCTGATACTTCTTTTATAGAGGTTTAGGTTGGGATTTTGTAATTTCTGCTTTTGGAGCAGGAGACAGAGAGCTTGTGCAGGAGAACCTGAAATACGAAGTTTCTTTTGTGCTGTGGGGACATCGAGGCTGCTTTGATCTCCCATGATGAAATGTAAGATGCTGCAAAATGAAGGATTGCTTGAGAGACCAAGGGGGGGCTTTCTTCCCCCCTTAAATTCTTCAGGTGGCTGGATCAGAGAGGGATCCTCCGGAGGCAGCGGGACAGGGTGGAGGAGATAAGCTGGAAATGCCATTAGGGGAATTTGAGCAATGAAGGTCAGCAGAGCCCTTCCTTAAACCCAAGCAAAGGTTGCGACCCCTAAGTCCTGGTGGGGCACCATCCCCTTTGAGGCTGCAGGATCTCTCCCGGGTGAAACCGAAATGCAGAGGAATGGCTTTTCCCTTTTCCATGGTAGACAATTTGTTCTGCATGGTGATATTTGCTAACCCAGATCAGAGATCAGATGCCAGGCTGAGCGGGGAGGTCGCAAGCGATAGTTTGGGAAGTCTGTAAAGAAGTGGGCATGGGACACCCACCTTCAATACCAGGTTTGAAGCCTTCTCCTGAGTTGTGCTTTCTCCCTCTGGTGCTGGCACTGTGCATGGATGTGGGAGGTTTCTAGTGGTGCTGCTGCTCCGGTTACTCGAGCAAACCCAAATTTAGGATGAGGGTTTGGTAGCTGGCAGTTAGTGACTGCCCGGCCACGTGTGTCTGCCCCCAATTAGTTGCAATGCCAAGTGTATGGTGTCCTGTGCTGCCAAGTAAGTCACGTCTCTGGTGATTTTCTTCCCTGTTGTACTGTAATTTTAAGAAACTTGCTCTTGGCTGATTCCCCCAGAAGGTTTGCTAAAATATATATAAATCTGTGGTCTGCAATCCAGCAAAGTGAGCTTTGCCAAGTGCTGGGGATGGATCGGAGACTGTGACCCCATAGTGAGCAGCTCTGGTTTGATATAATCAATTTAAAATCTTCAAAGGTTTTGTTTGTTTGTTTGTTTGTTTTTCCTTTGTGGTTGTCATATAGATTATTTCAAGCAGATAATTGTCACCAACTTGTGGTTCTGTCCCTTTCCTCCCCTCTCCTCATGTGAAGGGCTGTAAGGACTTGAGCTGGGGTGCCAAGGGACCGGCCGCCCCTCCAGCTGCTCTCCAGCATCGCCGCGATGCTGAGCCTCATCGGGAGGTCACCAGAGGAGCCTTTTCTGACAGCAAAATCTTGCTATCCAGGGAAACGCTGTTATCTCTGCGATAAAATAGTGTTTATGTTTTTCTTGGCAAATAGCCTTCTTACAGTCCCAACTACTGGAGGAGTTAAATCATCCAGCTTTAAGGAGACTGAGCCAAGCAAGGCACTTGGAGCGCTGCTACCCAATCCCTGTGCACTCCGTCTCCTTGGTGGCCTTTGCTTGTTTGTGGCAGCCTAGCTTGTTGATAGGGAAGTGTTGTCCTTTAATAAATGAGAGATAGCGGATAAGGACACGTTAATAGTGGAAGGTGTCGCATGAGAAACAAACACCAAAAGCACTTTCGGGGCTGTTGGCGGTGTTTCCCTTCCCATGCGGACTTTGGTGCGCTCCTGGGCTGCACAGTTCATGGACAACGTAAGGGTTGTTAGGACGTTACTGTTAGCTCTGAGGCTGAAATGTGCTTTGGGTAGTTATGGTACAATCCCTATACATTTTACACTGATTTTTTTTTTAAGCCATGTTAAGTGTATTTTTTAGTGAAAACATCTGGCAGGATACAGTTTTTTTGTTCTCTAAGCGCTTCATGCTCATAATTAGCTAAGCGAGCCAGAAGACCTTCTGCTTGTGGTGATGCCACGTACCCAAGTTTCACTGCTCCAGAAGGGATTCGCGTCTCCTGGTGCAGCTGAGAAGGTCATGCGTTGATGGCGAGAGACCAATTGAAAGCACGCTGCTTGTTTGAACTACGGACAAAACAAAGTACGAGTCTTCATGCTTTAACTCCTCCTCTGCTAAGTCAGGAAAAAAATAAGCTTGTTCCCATTAAGAAAAACCTATGGGCATATTGGTTTTATAGCCATTATAGCCACACTTGAGGGCCACTTTTACTTTGTCCTGTTGATGAGAGGAAGGATAAAGCAGTCATCAGAGCTTTGGCCACGTGGGAAATCCTGGGTTGATCCCCTGCCCTCTCACAGGCTGTCCCCTGTGGTGCTTGGTAAGTTGCTTTGCCTTTTGGTGTTCCAGCCCCATGTAAGCACAGAAAACACTTTCCAGCTGCTCTGGGAGGCCGAAAATAAGTGTTTGCAGGTTACTCAAACTATTAAGTGGAGGTTATGTGCATGCTGAAATTGTCTCCTAGTTATGTGTACGAGAGATTGCCATTGTGATAAACCCACATGTGTATAAGGTACTCGTTTTCTTAGGTGGTCAGGTTGCATCAGTTTGGGTTGGGTTGAAGGACCACCAGGTCACGACAAGTGCGTTCAGTATGAAGAACAAGATGCGTCATCCCCAAACCAGCAAATCTCTTCTTTGTTGCTACTGTTATATACTTCTTGTGTTTACTTATAGATATGTACGTTGAAATTATGGAGAGGGTTTTGTGGGGTTATTTCAGGAGCAAAATACCATAAGTAATCTGGATGCCTGTAGTCTGGAGAGAGTGGGTTGCAGGCATTGCTAGATGCTTTCTCCATTTGAAACTTTGGAGTATGGGATTTTACGGAGTTGTGTTTTTGAGACATGCAAAGGAGTGTATTTGAGCGTACGGTGTAATTAGCAGTGTAATTAGCCTTCTAATTAACAAAAGCCTCGATTTTGACATCCAAAATAGTGTCCTGGTGGTTGGGAAGAATACGTATCGATGTGATGGGGTTGCACAGCATCCTTAATAACTGCACTGAGAATTGCTGGGCCAGGGCACTCCGGCAGAGGTGCCATAGGGATCCCAGTGAAGTATGTAGGGCAGGGATGCGTGCTATTAGGAGAAAGACATAGGCACACTGCCATGGAGATAGAGGTTAAATCATTGTGGCTTAATGCAGATTGGCACTAAACCTTGCCAAATTAAATGTTCAGCCTTTCCTCTGTCAGAGGTCGCATTAACCAATGGTGTAATTAAGAAAAAAACAGTAATTTTACTCCGAGAGAGAGTTGAGAGGGGTCTTGTACCTTGAGTTGCAAGAGTGAATAATGCAAATGTCTGTCGAATTCAAGTGTTCATACTAGCAGGTTTTTACCAAAAATGAGTCAGTAGGGAGAATTAATCCCAGTGCCAAGCAGAAGTTCCTGCTGCAAAATACCGTGGCCTAAAGAAGCGGAGAAGATGGAGTATGGTTAAAAGGAAAGGTAAAACCACTGGTTTTGTTAGTGAGGTGTCAATGATAATTGGCTGTTCAGTGGTTGTTTTACCTGTATGAAATGGACATAGGGTCAGACCCCACTGGTTTCTGCTTTTCCTTATCAGAGGAGATCCTTGGAATGGTGGTTTTCATGCTGGGTCTTGCCTTTCTTCTGCCCCCTTCTTTCTAGCAGTTTGGAGCCCTGCTAGTTGTAAACTTAGTCCTAAATGAGCTAGTTTTTAACTTTGTACTATGTTTTTCTGTTTTCTCCACTGAAGGGGGAGATGTCATTCTGTAACCCTTCACTTAAAAGCAAGTGTAATGTAGGTCTCCTCTGAGCAGAGATGGTAAAGGGGAGTCGGAGAAGGAAGTTAAAAATCAAGCACTTTCTTACTCTTTCCTATTTTTCTCTCTTATTTTAACATCAAGGGAACTGGAAGGGTTGATTGCTCATGGTAAAAATTATTTTAAAGAGTTGAGCAGCTTAAATTAGATTTCCTTTTTGCTTGTTTCTTTGGCCCTGCTTCATTCATTCGCGCCAGTGAAGTCTACTGGTCTGGAGAGGGCAGGAGCTCTGGAGGAACAATCACGTTGATGTGGTGGCTTACACCTTCACTGGTTTCTATATTCCTCCTGATGATGCTAGTTTTTTTTTTTTTTTTTTTGAAAGCTCCTTTCTGCTGTAGTTATTTGGCATCATCTCAGCCAGCTGTGCAAAACCGAGCGCCTTGGCTGCGGTGATTTTGCAGTGCTGGAAGGAAATGTTTTGGGGTTTGTATTGGGATGAGCTGTTGAATACCTGGTCCTTTCTCTGCCTGGTGAGAAAACAGAGCTGTCCCGTTGCAACTGATCCTTTCCATGGTGGAAATAACACAAGTGCATCCATGGGGATATGGAGGAGAACATCTGTTTTCTTGGGCTAGAGGACCAGTGCCAGTGGGAGAAACCTCATTTTCTTGGGCTGGAAGACCGGTGTGAGGGGGAGAGAACCTATTTTCTTGGGCTGGAGGAGCAGTGCAGACACAGTGGAGGTGGCAGTCTGCTAGTGAGGTTGCAATCAGCCGGTCTGCAAGAAATCTTCAGTTGGTGCGAGACTCCCAGGAGCCACACAGTTACTGATAATGAAGCCCAGGCTCCATGGAGATGGTCTCTGCAACTGTGCTGGTCCTTTCATCTTTCCAAGACGACCCAAGCGCTGTCACGGTTGTTCTGGTATCACAAAAAAACCTCCCGGTTTAATGGCATGGCCCTGACGGCTGCAGCATCAACCCCAAGCTCTGCCAGGAACAGCTCCTGTGAGTGTTGTTTGACTTGACAGATTGAAGGTGCTCATTCAATTAATGCTGCATCATGGTTCGCTTTCAGTAACGCAGGAGGTGTCAGCAGTTTTGTTTATGAGCCTCTGTGCTCTCTCTCGGTTTAAGTCATTCCTGACAAAAGGAAGTTTAAATGCTTGCATTGATTCCTGGCTCCGCGGCGCAAAATATCCGCACGTGGCGAAGACGCGGAGATTTTTCAGAGCAACCTAAAGGATTTCAAGTGCTTGTAACATCTCAGGCACTGAGCTGCCAGGCCTTGGACCACTGCTTTTAAGCATCTCTAAGTCACAAATAGATTTAGAAGATAAAATGCTGAAAGCTATTAGTTCTCTCGGCGCATACTTTACTTATTATTTCTTTTGAGGAAAGCGTGCTTACTAAGTTTACCCTTTGTAATGTTTAGAAATTGATATTCACAGATTTGGCCTTTCTAAAAAGCATGTTGGGTTTTGTAAAGAACATTATGGCTTAGAAGCAAGATTTCTGGAGACTTTTTCGTAAGTCTCCTCCCTGTCACCGAATAAACTATCCAAAAATGTAGTCCTTAACAATTTAATATGTGTTACATGTGAGAAACTAAGATGCTTTTCTTTCTAGTTTTCAAATAAATAAAAGCTTGAAAATAGTGTGTGGGGGGGTGGTTTTGGTTTGTGGTTTTTTTTTTTTTCTTTCCTTTTTTTTCAGGAAACCCAAGTTTTTAACGAAAGTAGTTAATTTTTTCTGCTTTTTTATGGACTTAAAATATTCCATACTTGAGTGCTTCCTTTGAAATTTTTTTCAAAAGGCTAATTCAGTGTTTGCTGAAAAAAATTGGGATTTTGTATATTAAGAAGTTCTAGTATTTGGGGAAAAATGTGAAAGGAAAAAAAAAAAGGAGTTCCTATTTGAAACTGTTTTACGTGTCAGATGTATTGGAGTTAATTGGCTTTTGTATCATGTTCGTCTGCAGTGGATCTACCAAAATAGCCTAGATGATTGCTCTGCTCCATCTGGTTATTATCTTGCTTCTTGCAATATCCTTGTGCCACACTGTTGTGGCCAGCCGTGGCTGAGAAAAAGCTTGCTGGAGATTCCTGAAGATCTGCTCTGTTATATGTTACCAACTTGTCAGGGACTCACTTGACAAATTGAAAATTAGCCAAATGCTTTTCCAAGCCAAAAGTAGCCTGAGATGATATCTATGCATCATACCAAAGAGCTCTTTTTAGTTCCTTAAGGTGGCTGACTCCAAATACTCCTCAGATTATTAATAGCGCCCTAATAAACCTGGAGAGCGATCCTATAAATTTCTACATGTTCAGGGGTCAAGCAGTGAAGTCAATATTAATTAATAGTCAAATGCAGTGTTTTATTTCATGTAATCAGCCTCCTGACAGTCTGAGCAGTCTTGGAGGTTAGTTACGCTTGAAGAGTGGGAGCGATGCCAGAGCATCCCATGCTCCGTTGTTATAAAATAGCAAATATTCTTGAGCTGTTGCATGTAATCGCTGCAGATTTAATACATTGTCTGAAATGCTCCGTGCCCTTTCATAAGGGATGGTAGGAGCAATGTTCTGGTGGACCTCGCGGTAGTTTCTCCTTGCCCTCCCCACCAGCTCTCGACACAGGAGCGTTGCAAAGGAACAGAAAAAGTTGGCTTTATCGTAAGGGCAGGAGAGGGTTGCAAAGACCCAGGTGTTGAGGCGACCTGGGGTGGTTGGTAGCTTCGGTGGCTTCATGGTGGCAGCTCCAAGGCAGAAAGTTGCAGGGAGAAGGGAAGGACACGTGGAGCAGCTCCTAGCACAGATGGAAAAGGAGAGGGGCTGCAGAGGGAGGGAAGAAGATGCCTGTGATGATAGCTTTAGTGTAAACTAGATGACTTCAGAATTGTTCAACGTGCACTACTGGGAATATTTAAAGGATTAAAATTCTTTTTTGAGGGGGAGTTGTGTTTGTGTACTTAGACTGTCAGATTACTGTGCTCAAAAGCAAATCCATTCATTTGAAGGAGTGATTTATAGATTATTCTGCCTTTCAATAGCTGATCTGCAGCTCCTGGAAGTTCCTCGTAAACTCTTCTGCTTTGCGTGGCTGGCAGTTGGCATCTCACCTGGATTTGGCTGTGATTTAGAGACAGTCTTGGTGGTCGAGGGTGGGCAATACCTAAAACTCATTGGAGGATGTTTGATAATAGAAAGCCGATCTTGTTCAGAAGTTCTGCCTTCACTCATTTGCATCCTAGCTTGAAACTGTAATGCTCCCCAAATGCCACCCTTGACCCCCAAAAAGGGCTGAGGGGGAAGAAAGGGGAAAAAAAAGAATATTTTCCAGGCAGATGCACAGATTCTTCTTAGCCAAGGATATTTGACAGTGCAAAGATGGATGCTTCATCCAGGTATTTGTATTTTCTCTCCAATCCATTATTAGAGTGAATTAGGATACCTCTCGGCTACCATCTCTTCTCCAACCGGCAGGCTTTTCATAAGTTATTTATGTGGGATATGTCACCTTATTAATTATATTCCTATATAACCTTACGGGGCTGATGGAAAGTGTTCCCCAGTGTGAAGAGGATTCACGTGTGATGAAGCCAGGCTGGATCCACAGCGCTCATCTCTGAACCTGTGCTATACTTCAGTCTTGGAGAAGAAAAATTAAAAATTTTGCAGAGATTTGTGGCCAGTTAACCCATGCAATACTTCATTTTTGTGGAAGAAAGAAGAGATTTGTGACCAGTGAAAGGTTTACTATTGAATTGTTAAAATATCACATATATACCCATGCATGCATAAATACGTGAACATAAAATAAACATATATTCACTGCCAATGCTACTGATGGTACATTAGTGTTTTATTTCGATTTAAATACATTTCGCCTGCCATCCCATTGCGGCTGGAGTTGCAGTCTCCGGGTTGCGGTGTGCTCAGTGAAGTCCCTCACCCTGGGGCAGCTGGGCTGGTGGTCCTGCGGGGTAGAGCTGAGCGTGTGAATGTTTCCAAAGCAAAACTTCTCTCTCTTTTCATTTTTTTTTTTTTTTCCTGCTGTTGAAGCTGATCAAGTCACTCAAAGAACGTGAAATTTTGATTGAAGTCTTCCTGTGTCCCAGTTTTGGCCCCTGGTCAGTGGAGCACATCTTGTGATTCTAGTTCGGATCCGTCGTGTATTTATATTTATTACCTTATTGTCATGGTTAAGGCCTTTGCTGAAAGATACGGACTAAAGCATGTTGTCTGAATGCTCTCTGAATCAGGATTTTTAATAACATTAACCAGATGTTAAGCAGCCTATTTTGGGGGGAACATATGTAGATGAAGTGGCAGCTCATCATATGTTTTTCTAACATTTAAGGACATGGTTCATCCACATTTCTGTATCCAGATGCAGATGAAAATAAATGTTCCTGGTTTTAACTGTTTTTCAACAAAATGGTTTAAATCCTTTCTCAAAGCTCAGGCTTTCCTTCCGTGAGCTCTTCTTATCCCAAGTGTTTCCTAAAGGAGATGTTATAGGCAATAGCGTTACGTGTCTGCCCACGCTGCTCCCGCTCAGCCTTTTGACGTTGGTGCCATCGTGATGGATGAAGTTTTCAAAAGCGATGCGTGTTTCTACAGCTATCCTGCGAAATGACTGCTGGGTTGAAAGAGTTATGCTTCTGTCACCTTCTTGGCCAGGTCTTTTCTCCCATCTGCACTGTTTGGGGTTTTGGGGTGCAAACCCCAGCTCCCAGATGGAGCTGCAGAAGGAATTGCCCCATGGGGCAACCCTCCAGTGACGTGTTCAGCAAACCTCTGGTCCACGGGGCATCCCAGCGCTGGTGCAATACTGCCTATTTTTATAGTCACTGCCTTTTTCCACAGTTTGTGGTTTTTTTGGTTTGGTGTTTTTTGTTGTTTTTTTGGTTTTTTTTTTTTTAATAGTGTTTTGACTTCATCTCTGGCTGTAATGGATTTTGTGCAGTTGAGGAGATAAACTGAGGAGCTCCACTTGAAGGTACCTCGTTGACAGCCTCTCCTCTGCCACAGGAGTGCTTTCTCTTTCTGGCCATCGGTGGTTTTTAGCCGTAGTGGCTGAGTTTCGAGTGCGTTTCATCGAGCACATCGCAAGGCTTTTTGGTCGGCAAAACACGTGTGCACGCAGCATCGAATTGCCCAGCATTACAATGGGTTTTCTTTTAATGCCAGCTACATCAAAACAATTTAGCTAAATCTCTTCTTTCTACATTGGTGCAGAAGCAGGAGAAATAGCCGGAGATCAAGTAATTTGACTGGGAGATAGGCTTTTTGGGGAAGTGTTTTTTTTTCCTTTCAATCCATAGGACCGAAAGTTGGTCTTGGCTTCAGTGGGGGATGAAGATGTGTTCCTGTGGTGTGGATTTAGATTTAGCTGCAATGTGGTATGTCTTCTCCTAATGTGAAAGCTGTGTGCCTCCTCTCCCCCATAGCATTTCTTGCTCCATTTCTTGTCTTTTTTTGTTTAAGTATGTGCCTTCCAGAAAGCCCAGCAGCCTTGAGTGTTTTTTAGTCTCAGTTTAAGCACATGCTTATGCACTGCCTTGGACAGAGGAGGATTTAAGTCCTGAACTGCCACTTTCCCTGAGAATCTGTCTAAAAAATTAACACAAACCTCCAGCTTTTTTCAGCTACACCTGTGGCATGAGTAAATAAACAGCTCAGTGTTTTCCTAAAGGACCAAATATATTCCATAACTAGACCCGATAACCCTTGTTGTGCAGACAGAGGTATTTTGGATGAGACCATCCGCCCAGCTGGTATTTTTTTTACTGATATCGCTGTGCCTAAACTTGAGCTTTTATTGCTGTAGCTACATCAGCCGGGGATGGGATGGCCACGATGCTGGGGGAAGGGCCGTGTCAGATGATTAAATAGCTGCTTTTTGAGCTAATTCCTCTGTCATAGGATAGGTTTGAATGGATGGAGGCTGATTAATGCCCACCATTGAGTCTGGGCATTCATGCCTGAACTCCAAGTGTGATTTTTATGATTGGGGGAGGCAGAAAAGCAGTGGCAGGAGCTGGTTTAACTGGTGAAGTGTTGCTGTTGTGTTGGGAGTAAGAGGCATGATGGGTTTTCCCCAAGGATGAGAAATATGTTGTAGACCTCAGCTATAAAAAAATAATACCTAAGCACCTCAGTATCTTGGCAGATCTGAGCCTTAGAGATGGTTTTGCAAAGGATGTCAGACCCCTTGCATGATTGTTGGGTTTAGGTGATATCTGCCCAGGCCTCTCCAAGTTTGCCAGCAAGTATTGGAGTTTGGTCCTCTGTCTTTGTCCTTATTTTTTCACCAAGTGAAGGATGTCAGACCCCTTGCATGATTGTTTGCTTTAGGTAATATCTGCCCAGGCCCCTCCAAGTTTGCCAACAAGCATTGGAGTCCTCCGTCTTTGTCCTTATTTTTTTACCAAGTGCTAAGAGTCTTTGGGTGGGATGCTGAGACACCCTTTCTCCAAATGGGTCCCTCCTGTATTTGCAGGGAAGCTCGAGTGCCAGTGCAGAGATAGGGTTTAATGCGAATGCATCCTCCATCAAAATCTGTATTAGATGGAAGTAGGGCTCACTGAACTCTCCTAATCTCTAGTTTGTGTGGCTGAGCGATGGAAAGAGTCTTGGCCTACTTTGAAGCGAGAGGAAGGGAATGTGTAAGGGGAAGCAGGAGCTGGAGTTGCTAGGGAAACACGAGCAGGGATGCTTGCATGGCTCTCACCTGATCCTTGCCGCAGCAGCTCCGCAGCGCAGGTTCCCTTTTCTACAAGTGTCATGTAGCCTCCTGGGTGAATTCACGGTCACAAAAATCTGCTTAAATTACCCCCTTCAGGAGCATTTCTCCCCCTGAGGCTCAAGGGGCAGCAGTAGTGCCCAGCAGGACCCCAAGGAGATGGGGGACACACGGTCAGCCCCTGGGCTGCTCCGGGGATGTGCTGCCCATCGGCATCACGGCTGGACCCCAAGAGTTGTGCTGGGGAATGAGGCAAATGGGGATTTTCTGCTTCTGGGATCACCTTTGGGGAATTGCCAGCTCTCCCTCGCTAGGAAGAAACAGCAGATTTGGTGGTTTCTCCACTCATGCCCGTATTGTGGGACATGGGGACGATGCTGGATCCATCTGGGTTGTTCCCGTTTTCAGTGCTCTTACAATTATTGTTCCTGTTTGTCCCTCTGGACAACGAGTTGCAGAGTACTTTGCTATTTGAATTATTTGTGCCAGGCCATGTACTTAGTGCATAGCACACCCCATACCAGGAAAGATGACTTTCATTGAATTTATGATTATGCAGGTATTTTCCTTCTTGCAAATGTTTTATTTATAGCAAAGGGTATTGATAGCTGCACTTACCAATTCTGTTGAGGCAAAACAACCTTCTACAACTGCTTTTTTTTTTTTTTGGGGCGCACGTGGAATAAAAGTCAATCCTGGCAAAAATTTGAATATCTGGCTTCGTCTTGGCTTCCCCACCTTGTAACATTTTAGAATATCTTGTAAATGTTTTCATCAGCTGCTCCTGTGTTCTTTAATTAAGCACAGATGAATCTTTAATGAATGGATTTTGTACGACTGGTTTTTTTTTTTTTCATGTTTAAGCAGTGATCCATTCAGTTTAAGGAGTGAGCACTTTTGGGGAATGGATGTGGGACTGTTTGTAGTGTGATTATTTTCTTAAGGTTAGAATTAAACAGTTGAGGAGGAAAGCAATTGAAACTTTCCTATGCCGGCTGGTTCCTCAGGAAGCAGACTGTACCATGCAGGAATTGGAAGCAGCTGGCTTTGCTTTATAATTAATCAAGGGAGCGATTATCTTGTGATAATCTTGCCCCCTTCATCTCCTATTGCATAAGTAAACAGAACTTCAGCTTGTATAAATTGAGTTTTGGCCTTCCACCTTTTGCTACCAGAGGTGAAAATTCAAATGGGCTGTGATGAGCTGCCCCTCCATCAGCTCTGCCCGGCCCGTCGTCCCCATCGCCCCAGGACGGTGGAAGAAGGGGCTGAGCTGGGCTGGTTCTGCCAAGGGCAGTGATGGAGCCCAGTGCCAGCTCGTGGGTGAGCTGTCCCCGACTCCGTCGAGCAGGGACCACATTTCAAAGCCAAACGTGTGAGGAGAAGGTGTACATGGGTGCTGCAGGGCTCTGGCTGGGCTCCGGTAGCTGTTTTTTCTGTAACAAAGCATTTCTGGCTCAGAGGCTGTTGCTTGGAGCTTCAAACAAAAGAAAGGGACCAATTAAAAAATGAAAAGCACCTGCTAAGGGGTGAACGTGGGGCTTGCACTGCCGTGCCGTGGAGTCAGCATCTCGAGTTCGGTAGGGTGGCACTGGGTGAGATGAGCTCAGATTAGCTGAATTCCTGTCCTTAAGAGCCTTGGTTACATCTGAACTCGCAACAGACTTGAGAGGCGGTTGGCACGCACACAGCCGGCTTTGGGGAAAAGCCTCAAATCCCTTTTGGCCAACTCGCCCGAGTGCTGCCGGGGGGTTGGCGTTGCCACTTCTGCAGATCCCAGCACCTCAGGCTGGGCTTTGCCTTTCCAGGCTGCTCTCAGGTCCTGTTTAAAAGGAAGGAGAAGGCACGTCTGAATAGCAGACTGCGTTCATCTCTGATTTTGTTCTTTACCATTCCCCTGCAATATTTTCCTGCTGGGTAGGTGAAACCATGAGCTGGAAGGAACCGGCTCCTTACTTGTCAGCGGTGCCGGCGTGGCCCGTTTGCTCGCCCGGAGGCGGGGGACGCTCAGTGCCAGCTCCTCTTCAAAATACATTTGGTTTCTAAATTAAGACGGGGATTCTGCAGAAACGCTTGGCATAGGTGAGCTGGAAAAAGGTTTTGAGGATAAGCAGGTTATTTATACTCTGCCTTGCGTGTCCAACCTGTGTTTGTGCTGCTAAGTCGTTTATTTTATGGAGAAGGACCTCTGCCGTAAATACTCCTTTAACCATCAGTCAGCAGCAATCGCAGGCTGGCCATAGGGCACGGTGTCCAGCTTGGATGGAGAAGTCTGGCTGAGGAGGGGGGTTTAAATGGGATACAGCCCCTTCCCAAGGACAGTGTCCCACACCATACAGCAACCGAAGTGGGAGCAGTGGGCTGGGTGGTGTGGAGCCTCCCTCCTCCATCCCTGGGCAGCTTAGTTTTAAAGACTAGAAAGATGTTAAGGCTCCTTGGGCTGGGAGCAATCACAGGTTCATGCATATGATAATTTTTTAGCAGGGATTGGTGTGTTTATATGGCAATGATCCCACTTGTGAAGTTCCTGGAAAGTACTGTTTAATACACGTTTTCCTCCTCAGGACATAGGTAGGAACTGGCCATTGGGCACTCAGACTAGTAAAAGGGGTCTGGAGGTGCCTCTTGGTTCAAGGGTGGAGGAAAAGGTATTAATACCTGTGGGGTATTAAAGAAAATACCTGTCTTCCCATAAAATATCTGCAGGGACGTTTATCCTCAGTTTTGTCTCA
>NW_009630774.1:50802-54224 GCF_000690535.1 Cariama cristata | reverse complement strand
GAAAGAGTTAAATGTCTTCTCACATGTTCATTGCTACAGCCTTCAGGAGGTTTCTCTTCTTCAAGAAATAAAAGTAACACGTGTTCAACTAAAAATATTGCAGGAGGAATCCTTCCTTGGCCACAGCCCCAATACGGGAGAACAGCTGTGAGTCGCAGGGATTTTGTTTGTTTTTAAACTTTATCTGTCTTCAAAGTGATGCTGTAGCGGTCGTGGGACGTTAGAAGAGCCAAAGTCCCTGTTGACCTTGTTTTGCATCCGAGGATGGACGTGGCCTAGGACTTCTTGGCAGCTGTTTGCAACGTGGGTTGGAGGAGGCTGTTGGTTTTGTTCGCAGTTACCTGCAAAAGCAGAAAACCTGGAGGTTACTGGGAGGAGTTGAACTTGAGTAGCTGCAGGATGGAGCATCTTTGAGGTTGCTCGTCAACATGGCAATCTGGTGCTCTGCAGAGGTGGAGGGCGAGGAGAGGTGTCTCAGCCTAACTTTTTGCAGGAATCAATCCACGACACCGAACCTTCCTCATCGAGCAAGGCGCCTGGTTCACTGTGTTAACGGGTAAAATGGATATTGACCCTGCGAATCGACTGTCTTCCTCTAACCGTGTGTGCCTTTGATCAGTTCACTGCTTTTGAAAAGTCAAGCTGCTCCCGTGCGTGTCTTAGTGGGGTGGGATTTCTTACGTTTGGCTTAACCTTCTACTTTAGGGCCTTTTACCTCTGCAGGTAATTTCGGTTTAATGTTTATATTCTTAAGCCCATAGTGTGGGGTTATTGCTGCCTCGATAGATTCGGGGTGTGGGATAGGGCTTCCTTGCCGGCTCTGTTAACACCGTAGGTGGATGCTGCTGCTCATCATCATGAAGGTGCCGGGAAGGTGCACTCAAGGACTGGCATGCCTTGTGCTAACTGCTCCCACTCCCAGACAGACAGATCATTTTAAATGGTGCTTCACTTTGCCTTGTAAAAGTAACCCTTCCCTCTTTTTTTTCTTTTTTTTCCCCCTCTTTTTTTTTTTCCTTTGGCATCGCCAGCCAGTCATTTGCCCACCACCCCTAATCTCAATTGAGACCTGATGCTAAGAGGCAGATGAGCCAGCGAATGTATTCAGCCCGATGATTTCCACATGAGCAGGGCTCTGTGCCGGTGAAAGACGTGAACTCATTGCAGAAACCTCCCAAGAACAAAGCTTTGGAGAAAGGATCAACCTTATTAGCACATTTAAGGAGAAAAGGGGTTTGTCACTGTATCAGTTTATGCTTCAGCACATTAGTGTTGTAAATCTCTTTGTGGAAGGATTGATTAAAAAACTGTATTTACTTTCCCCTCTAAAAACCCAGAAAGAAAAAATTAAATCCCCAGCACACAAGTTTGCTGTAAATCTTTTAAACAAAGTTTATGGGATTTGATGGTTTGAAGCCTCCTGCAGTTAAAATGATTTTTTTTTTTTTCAAGCGATCTTTTGGTTTCCCAAGTATTCTTCTGGCCTTTTCACTTGAAAAGGAAAGGCAAACTTTCATGAATTGAGCAGGGGTACTCTTTGAATGAAGCGAGCGTCAGTGCTTCTCCAAGCTTTTCTTCCCATTGTTTGAAGAATACACTGAGGATGGTAGGAGCAAATGTGCTGCTTCTCTCTGGGCTTATTCTCCCCCTAGTATGGATATATGTGAGCTGCCTTTGTGTTAATTCTTCCCATGGTTGTTGCGGTTTAGTCTACTTTCTTAATGTATTGAGGCTCTTTGTAAGCATAGGACGAAGCTCTTCTGATAAAGAGTTGGTGCTTTACATTGACACCATCCCATTTAAAAACAACAGCAACAACAAAAAGGATGAAAAATGTCAGTAGAAGGAAAAATCAGTGGAAACCTTTCTGTTCTGTAATTTATATTGAGGGATATATACCCTGCACTTGTGACCGTTCATAGAGGTGTATCTGCCATACAGTCCTACCGCAGCTGGGGTCGGCAAACTTAGCCACCTGTGTTCGCGATGGAGGGTGAACTAATGCGGCATCCAGCCTTTGATTGCTGAATGTAAATTGTTGTTTGTAATAGTATCTGCCGCTGGGATTTAATTCCAGAAAAAAAAAATAGAGGAGGTGAAGGAGATTGCATTTAAAATAAGTGTATGTGAATGATTTATCTGTGTTTTTTAATATACAGAAAGATTAGCCATGCTTTGAGCACTAGACTACTAATGGCTTTTGTTTGGCCAGTGACTCTCAATTTCAATATGCTATAAATGAAATGGAGGATGGATGCTTGTGGTCACAAATGTTTTAATGTTAACAAAAAAAAAAAAAGTATGTTTTTTATTAGGGTAGAGGTTAAGCACTCTGGCTTTGGAGCAGAGATGCTGCATTAATTAAAGGCAGCCAGAAACCTGGCAGGTTTTTCGCTTGTGGGAGGAAGTCCTGCAAACAGGGGCTTGCTTCTGGTTGTTCAAATTGATATGAAAATCTCTGCCTTGTGTTAGTTACAGATGTGGCATTCTCAGTCGGGCTCTGTCCCATCATGGAAATACTGTTATGTCACTTCATATTACTAGCTGGGCTCCTGCTCTTAACGGTATCTTTTAAGGTAGGTTTTGTAATCATTGCAACCTGAACTATCATTCAAGGACAGTATCTTTTTCATGAGGACCATATCTCTTTCACCTTCTGAATGTCTCATCCTCTTGAAACAGAGCAATTGTTCAGTGGAGAATGTAAAGTACATCCTCATCCCTACATCCCTACTAGTGATGGAGGTGGTTTGTTTTGGTGGGGGAAAAAAAAAATAAACATAATTACTCATCTGTTCATCTCCCTTTCTGTCCCATTCTCTTACCTTGTTCACACAGATGCGTGGGATGTGGTTTACCCAGGGGAGAGGGCAGAGCTGGGTTTAGGTCTGTGCAACGTGAGGCAGCCGTGGGAAATCCCGCTTGCATGAGCGATGGCTCCAAACAAGCAGGTCGTGGTCCGCTTGTCCCCTTGTAGCAGGCAAGGAACGATCTTTACCCCATGAAATGCCCATGTGGAAAATCTGTGACACGTGTCCCTCTTTCCCCAGAGGGGGATATAGTGGGAAGAAATCCTGGTCTGCTTTGCTGGAGCTGCCTTTGCCACAGCTCCCTCCTAATTCAGCCTCATCTGAAGGAAATTGCTGGTTTGCACCTGATTCATTATCAAAAAATATCCGCTTGCGATGAGCCTGGATTAACCGTGACATTTTACAAGGCCAGCTGGGAGAAATGCTTCATGATTAAGTGAAGTTAGTTTCTACCAGAGCCATGTGCTTTACTGTCCAAAATGTCTCATTTTTGGAGGGTAGGATGTGTATTTCTTTCTTTCTTTCTGACAAGTACATTTTAAAACCAGGGCTAAACTGCAACCAGTCAAACTTACTCCATCCCCTGGTCAAACAGGGTTGGAGAGATGCTAT
>NW_009630774.1:35795-50771 GCF_000690535.1 Cariama cristata | reverse complement strand
GATTTATGATACATTTGTGTACTGGGAAGATGCTATGTGATACCCAGCCATAGGTAGACCATTCAGGGAAGCAGTCAGATGACAAAAGGAGACAGCCAGCAGAAGCTTAGTGCAATGGGCTTGAGATTTTGTAGACATTGAGGTTGTTGAAGAGGGCTATGATGCACTAATTTAACCATCTACCTAGCAGGGCCAGAGGAACTTTATCTTCTGATACCCGCAGCCTGTCTTTTTTCTGCTGGGTACTCTTCTGGCTTAAAATCTCTTCCAAGATAAGAGTCTACCTAAGCCTCTAAGATTGTTTAGCAGTCAGTAGAGCTGGAAACAGCACGGTCAGCTGAGGAGCAAAATGATACTGGGTATATCAGTTCCAAATCCTGCGGGGATACCCGTAATGTGGCAGAGGCTGTTGCTACTGATGGAAAGCTCTGTTGGAGGAACGGGACCAAGAAATCTGACTGTAATGAAACCTAATATCCATGCTGGTGTTTGAGTTGAAAACCATCTGCTTGAGCTCTCCTGCTAGTCCAGCATGAGAAGTTTGTATGCTTCCAAGAAGAACTGTGGAGAAGTTGTGTCCTTCATCTATAAGTGGAAGATGGAAATAAGAATCGGGAGATAGAAGTCTTCCATCCTAGGATAATGAGATAGCATCGGGAGAAGATACGTGGAAAGCACATCTGGCTGATGCAGACAGCTCCTCTGAAAAAATACTTTGTCAGTCCTTAATCTCCTACTGAGGATACCCTGAGTTTGGGATTCCTGTTGTGCCCCAGAAAACATCTTGCAGATTCACTGGGCTTCCCTTTGCGTTGAAATGCATGAGAAAGAGTAGCTTGCTTTCTAGCACTGCTGCGGCATGCTCTGCTCTTGCCATCCCTTAGGCGGATGGTTTGCAAGGTGGGATTTCCCAAAAGCACTTGGTATTGACTCAACCTTGCTTCCAGAAGCCAAGGGAAATATCTGCTGAGGCACTTGGAAGCCCCTCCTGGAGTTGCTCAGGTCTGTGGGGACTTCCACACGTGCTTTGATCTTGCTGTCTGCTGCTCTTTGAAACGACGATTCTGTGGAGAGCAGATAGTCGGCGTTCCTGAAGACTTGTAACTTCGGTTCTGCAGCAGCTCTCAGTACGGCTTGCCTTTACGGGGATGATAGAAGTGAAAGACCCCCATCCAACGCAACTTTGACACGGGAAGACGTGGAGGGCGTCCCTGGAGCTGCAAGTGGGGTTTTTGGTACAGCTGAACTCAAGGCAGTGGCTTTCTGGTTTGCAAACCTTCCTACTTGACAAGCAAGAGGACGTCCTGCAGAAGGGGACAGGGCAGGATTATGGGAGAATTTGGATGCAACCAGCAAGTCTTGGCACTAAAACATGGTGCAGTGGGGAAGGTGTCCCTCCTCTGAGTGCTGTGCGTTTCTCAAGTGACCGAGTCTCTGGGAAGGTGGGTTGCTCTGTCCTTTAGTGGTGAAATCGCATCCACGTGAGCCTTTTCTCCAGTGGCACAAACCTGCCTCGTGCTGCTGCCAACAGCTCCTTGGATGCTGCTTTGGGAAGAGCTCTTTGGACTGCTGTTGTAATGCTCTCGCTCAACATACCCCGTGTTTGCCTACCTGGTTTAAAGTGTTACTAGTTCCTGAATAGGGAAACTATTTGCAGGAACTCATTAGCTTCCCTGCTCTCGAACACTAGAGCTTTTAAGAAGTGGCTGCTAAAGATGTGGTCAGATGTGCTATTGAAATTAAAACGCAATATGAATTTAGTGTGAAATAGCTGCTCCTAAATGGCTACATGCATGTCGATATTCCTAATCTGGAGCAGAGATTAATTTTTAATCTGTTTTATTTCATTGCAATATATCCACGAGGCTAAACTGAAAGAAAACAATATTATTCCAGGATAAATGTGCTCACCTGCGGGCATTCAGGAGGAACGAGGAGCCTGAACAGCTCTGCTGGAACAGCTCCGCGTGTGCACAAGCCGCAAACCGATTGCAGGCAGCAATCATCTCCTGCGATTTTAAGAGGGAACCCATGATGTGGAAAATCCTTTGCAGCTGATATGTCAGTCATACCTGAGTATCACCCAGGAGGGAGGGATGACAGCGCTTTTCCTTCCCAGTCGAAGGCGAGCAGCTTGCAAAAAAACTCAAGTAAAACTGGAAATAAGCTGGTGGGACTTAATGGGGAATTGCAGTGTGGCATACAAGCAGTTATAACGTTGGAGAATAAGAAGTAAAAACATTTGAAAAAAAGAAATGGAGCCGGTGCTCCTGGTCTTGATCAGTGTCTTAAAAGCAGTAAGATTGATCAAAATGTCTTGCAAACCCCCATTCTCTGGGGCGTTCGCAGGAGACCCACTCTAAGTTAGCTGGCTCTGCAGGAGACATCTCTGCGGGAGCTGTTTGCACCTAGGGTCGTGCGAGAGGATGGGCAAATTTTCAAGGTGGTTCTGGGTGCTCATTAGGCTAAAAAAAAAATTATAAATCTACGGTGGTGGGTATAGGTGGTCATTGTATTTTCCCCTTTTAACATGCCTGAGCTGGGCTCCCTGACTTCTCCATCTCCCCCACCCCTCCATCACCCCCTCCTCTCTCGGCTACCCCCCTACGTGAGCGGCTCTGGACCTGTGAGACCAGAAACGCTCCTTCCTGGCCCTTTCAGCCAGATTTTGAGGTAGGGAGAGAAGTTCCCAGCTCACAGGGGTTGAGGTGCGTTCGAGGTGCCTTCACACTGGCTGCCTCCTCATCCTCCCCCTGCCCGTGCCGGTGATGCCAGGTGGGTTAGTTGGCCCCGGTGCCAGTGTTCTTGCACCCAGAGCGGTTGTTGCTGGGCAGGGCGGAGGGATGACAGTGACTGGGGGGATTTTTGTGGCATCCGGGGTGTGTGGCCATGGGGCTCCTCCGGCCACTGCGCTCCCCTGGGTCCTCTGGTTGGAAGCAGTGCAGGATGCCATGATTTCCTTGGTAAGAGTTAAAAAATGCTTTTTTTCTTCCTTTTTTTTTTCCTTTAATTTTCTTTTTTTCCTACTTCTCTTTTCACGGAGGATTGTGATGGTTTTCTACTTCAACTATTTATACATCCAGACAGCGCTGCCTGCTAGTGCCGAACACTATTTTAGCACAGCCCAGCTCCTTCCTTTGAGGTTGCTTTCACCTGGTTTATTTTGTGATAAAACGAGCCCATCTTCACCCTGGCTTTACCTTCAGGGCTGTGACTTATCTGAGTTAAGAGCTCTGGTATTTTTCTCTTAGTCGTATAGAGATGCTCAAAGCCCTGCTGCTAAACAGCATCGATCCACCGCCAGCTGCCCGGGGTTGTGGGCGCCTGTGGGAATTGGGTGAAACATCCCTTTGCTTTTTGGGTTTTTATATTACATTAGTTTTGCAAATTGGAAGAAGCTCTAAAAACTGATTTCCCTGTTTTGTTGCTAAAAACCCCCACAAACCCATCCCTTCAAAAGGGCGAAGAAGGCAGGTACAGGGCTGCAGCTGAAATTGTGGATGGTGGTAGCAAAGCAGTGAAATGCTGTGGGATCCTGGACTGTCAAGAGTCATCACACTCATCTGGCATCTTCTTGCAGTAGGGGAGTACTTGATTTCATTGTAACAAAACTCGCTGGATGGTTTGTGCTGGGATGGCGGTGGTGACACACCAGGTATATTCCTTCTATTTGATACTGTGCCATTTCACCGCTGGTAGAAATTGGATACTTTTCGTCTAGCCCCAACATCATCTATGCTGAAGTGGTTGATGTTTAATGTGATTTTTCCCCTAAATTCAGGGAAACCTTAGCAAAAGGTTGGAGCAGAGCAGGAGGCAGTGGCAAATGCCATCTCTCTCTCATGGGGAAAGATCCTCCTCCTTCCCTATTAAAAAATCAATGATAATGAAATAATTCCTTTATACTCATAGCTGCTCAGAAAAAAACTTGCCTATCTCAGGAATCTCTTCATGTGTTTGCTGAAAGTCTTTTTCAGGATGGGGCACTCACTTTTTTCTAGTTCAAGAAAATTGCATCAGCGCTGGGAGCGATGCTGTAATAGTGTGTTGATGGGAAAGTAATCCAGGCACTTTGGTTTTCTCTCCTATTAAAAACTTAGAGCAGGTTTACCTGCGGGAATCGAGAGGATTTAAAATGAAAGCGGAGACGTTCAAATGAAGATAGCGTGCTGGGTCTGACGGTGATGAAAAACAGGTGTAAAACATTAGGAATGGTAGCCTGAAATCTCAGGCAGTCAGAAGGCAAATGAAAAGTAAAGATAAAAAGTTCCTCAGAGGTGTTTGCTTTAAAAAAAATAATGAAATAAAATAAAAATCTTTTGGAAGCAGTTTGGTGCTAACGTGCACCCAAAAGATTTGTCAATTCAAAGAAAGAAAATGCTAAAAAAAGAATTTAAAATTCCTTGTATTGTTTGAAAGGCGAGAGACTGCAGCCTTAGAAGAAGTGCCATTGGCATGTGTGGTATGTTCTGAAATTGCTTGGGAAAGAATATTGAACTGGGGGGGGTGAATGGAGGGAGAGACTAATTATATATAATCTTAAAATGAATTAGGTGATATAAATGTAATGAAAGCAAATCCTGTTCCTGGAGAGAGTTTTCAGTTTGCATTTTGATATCCTAGGGCAATGGCATGTTGCTCTCTGACAGACAACCATTTGATTTGGAAATATGTGAATAATTGGGAAGTGGAACCTCTTTGAATTTGTTACTTTCCCCTCTAGCGTTTGAAGGACTAATTATAGGAAGAGCTGCAGAATGGCCTATGCGGGCATGCATGCAGCCAATTTTGTACTTTGCCGGTTGCATGAGTCACTGCACTGCATCCTGTGCTCTTTGATATGTGTCCTTGCTTTAAAAATTATATATTTATTTTATAGATGGAGAGATAAGCATGTTATACTCTGTGTCGCTGAGCCCTGGCTGAAGATACCTATGGCAAAAAAATACGCAGCAGCTCTGTGGTCAAGGCTGGGGATGGGCTGGGACGTGCAGGTGGTTGGGTAGGAATAAACACACACGTGGCCGATGTGAACAGTGAGCGGCTGAAAGCTTAAGCATCTTGGCAAGGCTTGTGCTGCCTGCTGGATTGCGAGGCATCACCCTATTTTAAGATGATTTTCAAATGGGTCTGAGGATCCTCCTGTGTGTTGCAGTTCTCTGCTTACCAGCAGCCGGAGGCTGACCCTGTGCTGGGCAGGAGGGACCAGCTCCCTGTGTCCAACGTGGCCACTGCCGATCCCCCGGACAGCATGAGCAAAGTCGATGTGACCGACTCAAGCTCTGCAAGGAGGAGAGAGGGTTAATCAGCTGCGTGGCTGGTCCGAGGCACTTGGTCTCATTTATCATCTCTGCCTGTGCTCAGCCCCAGGATGGTGGGTTTGAAGGGGGGTTAGGGCCAGCATCAGGGCAGGAGACACTGAGTGTGTGAATAAAAATACTTCTCAGTCTGGAAAAAACCCAGTATTTCACTACTTGGAAGAGCTCACAAATCTTAAATAATAATACTGTATAAAAGTATGAGTGTCTTAGAAATATGGGAAGCCCTTCTCTCCCAGTGAAAGTAACATTCCTGATGGGAGCAAAACCACTGCTGGGTTGGGCTGTGCAGGGGGAGGAGAGAGGGGCACTTACAGTGAGGTGATGGATATAAAGCCACAAGCCTGCATGTGAGATTTGTAGTTCCCAAGCTGTGCTCAGCAGACCCGTTAGAGTGTCTTATGTTAAGCTTTTGTTGTTTAGATAACACGGAAAGTTTGGAAGCTTCTGACATCAATGAGTCAAATATTCCTAGGGGCTCGTTCCTGACCTGATGTATAACCTTGGGCTTGGAGCTGTGCCTCCTCCTATGGCTCTCCCCACCTGTGTTAACTGGGATAACGACATTTACTGCTGTTTGTAAAGCAGTGCTGGCATGGAGAGCTGCAGAGTAAACCGGGATGCTTCACCGGGCTAGGATACGGGAGGCTCTAGGCATCGTTTCGCCCCAGAGCTGATGCGTGAATTTGCCCGAGACACAGTGCATCCTTTGTCTCACCTTCTTTAGGCAATATCCTCTTTGGGAAGAGACTAGCACAGTGAGGACCAGATGTATGTTAAGCCCTTGAGGCCATATTGAAATGCAAATACAGATGAGGTAGTGTGTTACTTCCAAGAGCAGTAATTCTAGTATGAAGATGAAAATGCCGTGTTGGTAGACTGTGCATCAAAAGGGGATAGCTGGGTATCAGCCCTGACAATGCTTTATCCTGTTGGGAAACCTGCATGCAATGCAATGTTGTATTTGGGGTTTTGAGGTCATTGTTACGCAGATTATTTAAGCCTGGATGCATTCTTAGCTGGACTTTGTCTAAAGAATAAACATAGCCAGGGCTGTTTTCCAGTCATCAGCTAAACAGCCAGATCAAGGGCGTGAGTCAACGATCCTTGCAAAACGTTACTGGCTGTCTTCAAATAAATTTCCTAACACTTTTTGCTTTTGAAAATGTAATCGTGCATAAAGTGATGCACATTACTTTTACTTTGCAAGTGATTCTGGTCCCTGGACCGTGTGTGTGTGTCTTGGCTCTGCTTGTCACTTGTGTGTATGGTACTCTGCTTCCTACATGCATCCATGTATGCTTGAGATGGCAACCTAAGGATGGGGCTAGGCCTCTTCCAAGAATAAAAAAACTTAATTATCTCCTTCTGAAAAACCAGTGGCACAGGGACAGGAGTTATATTTTTTCTGTGCTAGGGACGTGTGGCTTGTATCAGCATAACTAACATGTAGTCCGTATCCCACTAGAAAAGCTTGCTGGAAACAAGGGACTCCAGCTCTTGCTGGAAGGCCTCTAGATCTGCCCTGGCTTTTGATTGAATACGTAGAACTGATTTTCAGTAGAAACGCCAGTATCGTTTAGATTTTGCAGTGAAATAGCTAATCCTCGTTAGTTATTCCATGCTAGAAATGTACCTTTTATGGCAAGGAAGGCAATATAATATATTAATTCCTCGCTGTGCTGAGATCAAAGCTGGTTGTGAGATGCCAGCTTGGGCTGAGCACTATGGTGACTTCTCTTCTCTGCTTAGATTTTTCAAAACTGTGTAGTGGCTTGTGGATACTTAATTTGAGACATTTTAAACATTTTTTTTGTCCCCTCAAGGATCAGGCACCTTTTCAAGATAGCTTAGGGTGGCTACACTGCATGAAAATCTTTACTCCCTTTGAAACTCTTGGCTCACATCTTCTTCCAGAATACAGCCAGGCAGGCACGGTGGCTTCCTCTGCTTCAGTGTAAAGGTCACTTATGATGTATTGGTAATGAATAATTACTACTGCATGCTTCCCTTTTTAAATGGCAGGGGCATCCTTGCTACATAAAACATTAAAAACTTGTTAGGATGGAAAATACCAATGAACAGATGAAAACCCCGTGCAAAAATCTCTGCCCGTTGGGAAATGATTGCAAGTGTTGATCCAAAGGGGAGCGGGGATGGGCTTGGGCAGGGAGGAGCTTGTGAAGGCGTTGTTGGCTTCTCCCAGCAGCTGTTGTCTCCAAATGGCACTTCTGGGCTTGGGGCAGTTGTTCAAAGGGATTGGGTTCCTCGAATCCCAACATGAAAAGAAATGCAGACTGTCTGGGTAGGTCAAATGCAAATCAAGAGCAAAATCACAGTTGATAACATACTGTGTTTGGTTTACCAGTAGCTTCTTGGGTCTTGCCACATTTGAAGTATTTTCAAATGATGTTTTTTAGTTTGAATACATTTGGTATATGAACTGGACAATGGCCAGACTGGGCCAGAACAAAAGCCCACCCAGCCCAGTGGCGTGATCCCACCTATTGTCAAAAGATGCCTGGGAAGGAATGGCAGAACAAGCAAGTGCACGTAGTTCTTCATAAAACATTATGGGGCATCTTCTGAGAAGGGGTTCCCCACATTGCCTGCCCTTTGCATGAGGAACCACCTTATCCAGGTTTGGTTTGAACCTGAATCCCACCAGCTGTGATTGTTTCACCCTTCATCACTTGTTGTTCGTCACTTGTTTCACTCTTTGTCACTTGTTTCACTCTTCGTCACTTGTTTCGCTCTTCATCAGTTATCCCACCCTTGCAAAGTAGGGGGCATCTTAGAGATGGAGGAGATTGATAAACAATATTATTCTCCAGTCTTAATTCATCATTAAGAAGAGTGCATCATCTTAATGCTCACCAGAGGTCCTGGGACAGCTAGAATGGTAGGTTATGTTTTCCTGTGGTTATTCTATTAAACAAAGTGAATCCTGTAGTACAGTATTTATATTGAAAAGCTTGAACTGTGATGTGATACCCATGGGAAATGTGTACATGTAGCGGTGGGCTGAAACTCTCCTGTAGTCTTATCCTTGCTCCAACCTCAAAAAGAAAGATAAAAAAGGTGGAGAGTTTCCTGTCCGTGTTGCTGCCTTGCCTGAGGCAGATGCGTTCACCTTCTTGTCCATGTGGAGGCAGATGGACGGTCCTGCGCTCTCTGAAAAGGTATCGAAAGCTTTGTTTGCCCTTCTCAGATAGCTGCAACGCCTTACCAAAGTTCAGGAAAATTGGCTGAAGAGTACTGAGACCCCTGTGTTCAAGCCTCCTGGGAAGCTTAGTGGTTTTATTGCTCAACTGGCTGCTGTCACAGTAAAACTTCTCATATTGCCTTGGAATTTTTTTATTATTTTATTTAGCAAAAACTTGAATTTATTGGTGGTACATCTTCCATTTCTGTTCCTGGTGATTAACAGGAGTGTACAGTAATGTCTCATACAGTACCTTTTTATTAGAGAGGTGAGAGTAGTTTGCACGCCTGTGTCCCTGGGTATATCTGAGCAGGGGAAGGCAGTGAGAAGATACGTTCAGGGTTGCAGTTTGCTTATCTCTGTGTAGCTGCCAGACCTCTGTGTATATGTTCCTGCAGGCACCTCTCTCATCTTACAACTCATGCGCCCAATGGTAAACAAGTGATTATTGCATCTTGCTGATGAAGCTCTTGAGCAGAAAAGAAAGGGTTTGACTGCAGTCTGAAATTATCGTGTTGCAGGTTACGGAGGGAGTATTTGAAAGATTTTTTGCAAGGTGGCTTAAACAAGGATGAATTGATCCTTATTTGCCCTCTTACTGAAATCTGGAGAGGGAAGAGAGAGAAATGTAAAGTATCCTCAAGTTTTGAAATGGTTTGCTGTCTCCAGGACAAGGTCTGACCTACTCTCCGATATCAGGAAAGGTCTCTCCACTGAGTGTTCAGGTTAGTAGAGGGAGGAATTATATAAAATGATTGCTTAGAAATTCAGCTAGATCTTACATAGTACTTCGGACGTGAATGCCTGTTGATAGCCCTTTTTATCTCCAGGGAAACCAAGGCATGGCAAGTTGGGGGGTGACTTGGGGCAGTTAGTGGCCTTGTGGTAGAATCAGGATGGTGATTTTGGCAGCAGAGCAGGGCTGTGTGCTTTGGGTCACTGCTGGTAACACTCAACATGATGAGAATCACCAGGGATCAGGTGTCCTCTTGTCACCACAACAGTTGTGTAATTGAGGCTAATGACCATATACTGTTGTTTTTCTTTCAGAAACCCCAGCTGTCTCCATTATAAAAATCACAGAATGGTTTGGGTTGGAAGGGACCTTTAAAGATAGGCAGGGACAACTTGGACAACTTGGCGTGGTCTACTAGACCACGTTGCTCAAAGCCTCATCCAACCTGACCTTGAACACTTGCAATTATGCAGCATCTGCAACTTCTCTAGGCAACCGGTGTCTCACCACTCTCATCATAAAGAATCTGTTCCTTATGTCCAATCTAAACCTATGCTCTTTCAGTTTAAAACCATTGCTCCTTGTCCTGTCACTACAGGCCTTGGTAAAAAGCCTCTCTTTGTCTTTCTTGTAAGCCTCCTTTATACATTGAAAGGCAGCAATAAGATCTCCCTGGAGTCTTCTCTTCTCTTGAGTTATCATTGCATTTCCAGTAATAAATCCCTCTAAATACTTGTGGTGTCCCTGGAAGTACCCAGACAAGGCCACCTCCATCTGCTTATTCTCATACGTCAGCATCTGAATACGTAGGAGCAGCGTCAGAGACGGGGCTTATGGAGATTCCCACCTATCTGATGTTAGGAGATTGTTTAGGAGTACAGTACTGAATCTTAGAATATTACTTTATGTTGTTTTAAGTAATATTGGAGCTTGGTCACCATGGGATGGGCATCTAAACAGAAAGTTGAACTGGAAGGGAATGTACCCAGTTTCTGGGGTGGAGCTGTTGAGCTCATGTCATCCAGAAAGCTCGGACACGGATGGAAGGTAAGTGCTTCTCCTTCCATGCCATGCAGTCTGAAGTGGGTTAGTCTTCCTTATGGCTTGAGAAAACTATAAAACACTGGGGAGGAGAAGACCTGTCCAAGAGCATGCAATTAGTTTGTTGCTTTCTGCCTGTCTCACAGGCAGAATTTCAACTTTCTGGGACAATCTGCTCAGAAACATTTTTGTTTCGAAGTGGACTCCGGACGCTGGTAAGTGCGTGTAATCAAGATGAAAGCTAATAGATGACTTTATCTCCCCCTGCTCCCCCCCCTCTTTATTCTCCCCCGCCCCCCCCCCCCCCCCTTTACATAATATCTCTTCAGCATCTCTTTTATAACTTGTCTTTAGAGAATCACTGCAGTTATCCAGCCGTTTCTTCCGTGCCTTTCATTATTGTAACAGAAACAATCACTGGAAATTGCATGATGGTATTGGGTTGTGCTGCATTCCTTCCTCAGGTCATTTGACGGGAGGTTTTTCAATAGACCCAAAGGAGAAAGGTACATTTCTGTAAACATGAGACAAGTCCTAGATGTGCTGTAGCCACTTGGGAGAAAACTCCATTGTAAAAGAGGCTTTTAAAATTGCTCATGTGGGATTTGCCATTAAGAGCGTAAAGAGGGGAGAAATGGACTTCTGATTCAGCTGACAACTCGCTTCTCATCCTCTGAAGAATTTTAGGAATGTCTTTACTTCCTTTTGGAGGGCTTAAGGCTAGTGTGTGATTGCAAGGGCTAGAGAGTTGCTTTTCTTCCTCCCTCACTTCTCTTTCAGGCTAGGTTCAGCTGCCTCCTCATACTTTGACTGAAGTTTGTTAACTCGTGAAATACCAGTGTATGCTGGAAAAGAGGCTTTTAAAAGTCAGTGGTTTCTTCTTTTGCAAAGCTTGAATGATCTCAAGATCCAGGATGTAATGTAAAAGATGTTGCTCGCTTCAAGGGGTCCCCAAGTATTTTGTCGTACTGTATTTTGTATAATATGCGAATGGTCTTTGCCCAAAAGGGCTTAATTACCCATCAATACGTTGAACCCTCAAGCGTGCTGTAGGGACCCATGGGCTTTGCTGTGACTCAGGGCAATATGTAAAGAGCTGGGCAAGCGTCCCCCACTGATCCCACAGCATTTCTTCTTGCTGAAGCCTTTGGTTTCTCTGAAGCAGAAGTTTGGTTTTCTCGGGTGAATAAAGTAGAGCTCAGCCAACAAATGTCCATCATCGCACTGGAACTGGGGCTTGAACTTACACATCTGGTAAGAATTTCTCTCTGCCACTGCCTCCCCTTCAACTGGCTGGCAAGGAGAAGCTCAATGCCCTTAAAGCTATGGAGTAGCAGAAAAGTAATCTTAGAAACCTGATTTCTAGACAATCTTCTTCTACTCATAGAGTTATCAAATTAATTCTTCCCTGAGTTTGCCACTTGCTCATGTAATCTGCTGATTAAGTGAATCATCTCTATGGTGTATTTGAATTCTGGTCAATGATGGAGTTTAAAACAGTGATTTTGAACCCTGTCCCACAGTTTAGAGTGATTGTGCTTCTTTATTTCCTTTCTTCCTCCATCCTGCTGAGAAAACTGCCCAGTTCTGAGCTTTGATTATTCACATGGAAGAAGGTGACAAGAAGACAAACAAACATCATTTAGTTCTTGGGGGCACGCTTTCCTGATGCTTGACCTTTTGGACTTCCAACATCTTCTTGTCCATTTACATGCATTACTGTTTTTCCAATTACCAGTGAATTAAATTTGGAATTGTGGTATTTGGAAATGTCAAGCAGAATCAATAGGAAAGCACTTGGGGCCCAATGTTAGTAGACTCAGCACATTTTAAAGCATATTTGAAATGTCCCTGCTGATAAATCTGAGGACCACGTGTAGATTATGAATTGAGGTGCTGCTGTTTGGGTACCAAAGCTCTCTGTGGCTTGCCAGGTGTGCTGTGGTGTGTTAGACACACCTGAGGTCTCTCCCTGGAGAAGACCTTAGAAACCAGGAGCTCTGAAAAACGTTTCTGCTGGTGGCAGCAGCGTGGGAGGATGAGGATGGTGGGATGAAGTAGGCACATGTGAAAGAGCTGGGAAAGGTATCACCGTGTGGTTATTGCTGTTCCTTAAATCTCCGCACTCCACAAGGAGATGCTTTCATATCTTCATCCCTTTGCCTGGAAGGAAATTACTTTTGTAGGCTTGCTTTGAAAGCTTTTCAAAACTTTTCTGTGTGGGGGGAAAATATTTATGAACATACGTGATTTCACTTCCTTCTCCCATGCTCTTTGGAGACCTCATGCTGGCTCCCGAGGAGAATGGGAGAGAACAAATGATTATGTTTTAAATGTCATTTCAGAATTTGCTGCATATTTTACTTAGTGATTTGTGGCATCTGGTCAAAATCTGCCCCCTGTTTGATTTTCAGGAGTGTAGTTGGAAATATTTTAATCTTATAATTAAACTCTAATATTTTCTGTCACTGAGGCTGCAAAGTTTGGTGGCTGAGACAACCGTCTCAGTAGCTTATTTGCACAGTGCTTAGCCCACAAAGGTCCATTTTTCATGCCAGAGCGTAGTCATTGCTGTTACAAGCCAAATAAATGGTCTGCTTAATGCTTTTATAAATGCACACCTCAAAATTTAAGAAAAAAACCCAATCTCAGTAACTGTATGCTTGTTTGAAAACTCGTGGTCTGACAGGAAAAGACAACCTCTCCTCTATGGAAATCCTGTATGGAGCAAGGCATTTTCTTGGTGTAATGATGCAAAGAAGGCCAGGAGATGTCTTGAGGTCTTGCAGAGGTCCTGCATGAGGTGACATCCTTGGGGACGGTCACACAGGGATAGATGGCAGCTCGGGAAGTTTGGATGGATGGGCTGTGGCTTCACGTGTTTTCCTCCACCCCACGCCATGTGCAGGCAAGCGGTCGGTGGCAGTGCCAGTTTTGGATGCGTAACTTTGTGTTTGTCAAGGCTGACTTGATTTTGTTTTTATCCTCTTGTGTGTAGTGGAGGAGTGTGTCTCTGTATTTTAAAAAAAAAAGAAATTAGGCCTTTTTTGTGTGTTATTACTAATCCGATTTGAGCTCTGCTGTCCAAATTGCCTCGTTTGTGACCCAAAGTGCATTTAAACATGAACTGCAGAAGCACCACGGCATTAAATGCTTTTGATTGATCTCCCTGATGGTTTTATTAAAGAACTAAAACCTTTTTTGGGGGAGACAGATACAGTTAGCGATGTGAAGGGAGAAATCTAATTACATTTTGGCTTTGTCCTTAACTGAAATGCTACAAAATAGGATTTTTTCTAATGGATAACTAAAATGATCTCTTCTTTAAATAAAATATAGAAATGACCAGCTGAGTTCAAGTCAAAAATGCACTGCTTCCAAAAATTGATTAACTACTGGCAACGTTTCTGTCCTGCCGCACACCAGTCCAACCGGTGACCTGGCCAAGCCTCCTTGGATCGCTCTGCCTGGCCAGAAGAATGATTTACTAAACCTTTTCCTGAGTGATCCTCCCCTTTGGGCCAAGGGATTAATCTCATCAGCTCTGTGTGTGTGTGTGTGTGTGTGTGCGCACACTCAGTATTTCACTAAATCGAATAACACTGTCATCTCACTCAGCTCCATCTTCCCTAAACAGGAGTCTGCCTGGTTTTATGGACTTGTAAGGAGCTGGGACGTTGTGTCTCCTTCTACGGATCCTTCTTCTGTCCACTCAATTTGACTTAAAATACCGGGGAAATTATTCAGAAGAATTAAACCTTTATTGCATCCTTTTCCCAAGCTGCTAGTAATGACTCTTAAAACATGCTCCCTATATTTTACAAAACAGGTTTTGCTAGCAGTTTTGGGGAGAATTCTAATAAAGATCTAATTCTTTTGGATAATTTCCTTGTTATCTTTTACTGACTTAAGCCCAAGTTAAAAAAGAGATATATGGCGGGGGGGATTGCTACACAGATGTCCGTGGAAGCTGTGAAGAGTGAGTCATGGTGTGAATATAGAAGCCCTGAGTTGTCATCCCTGGTGAGCAGGGAGGATGTATTTCTTAATATTAAAGTTCCTTTTTTAATTTTAAAAGAAAATGACTTAAAGCCTCCTGTCCTTTTGAGACCGGTTGTCAATGGCATCATTGCAGGTTACCATGGCAATATATGCTGAGATAATAGATTAACAGCCATTGATTGACTAGAAAACTTAGAGCTCTTTTATCATGGGATATGCCAAATGTATTGACAGAAAACAAAATTCAAAGTAATATCTTCCCTTGGCATTACACTGTTGCTGTTCTTGTTGCTGCATGGGCCCGGTTTTACCTGATCTGGCTTAAGAACCAAAACATTTTGCAATAGTTGACGCTGTACCATTTTTTTTTAATTAGCCGGGGCAGTGCCCATCCCTGCATCCAGCCGGCTGGAAGGGGCAAGCCCTGGGTATTTGATCATTCTGTGCTTGGGCTTACGCTGGCCATGGAGGTCCCTAAAGGTGGGGTGAAGTTTTGGCTCAAGGAAAGGACTCTGCAGAGTCAAGGGGGCTCATTTCTGTTACGTGGGGCTCTGCCGTTTTAAGGCTTTTGTGAAAGAACAAGGGATACAAGCAATGAGTCTTTAAATCCTCATGTAGAATTACGTACTTAACCACAGATGTCATCGCTAGTTTGATGCTTTGCCTAAAAACAT
>NW_009630774.1:35505-35770 GCF_000690535.1 Cariama cristata | reverse complement strand
GGAATGAAATCATCCTGCTTGGGGAATAAGTGCTGGAGCAACACTTACTAATTGCGGATTCATTATAGGCTCTGTAGAGATGCAACTGGGTGGTCTCTCCAGAGGAACATTTTCCAAACTTTCCCAGTTGCAGGCTTTCCTCTGGCTTGATTTTGGGATCCGAAATGCTAGCAGTAACTACTTGAATTTCTTTAATTCGCAGTTCTGCACATAACTTCTGGGCAGGTGTCTGGGAGAGGGAGAGCTGGGGGGCCGCAGCCCTCTT
>NW_009630774.1:32719-35474 GCF_000690535.1 Cariama cristata | reverse complement strand
CCTGCTTTCCCCTCCCCACCAGTGCCTCCCAGTGCACTCTACACCTGCTTAGATCGTGGTTCCCCCCACTGAAGGATGTGCCAAAATGCAGCCCTGGGTTCGTAGGTGGCTGGTTTAGCATCCCCATGGGTGCTGAGCAATGGGAAGGGGCAAGCGTGAGCCGGTGCTAAAGCGGCTCGTCCCAGCAGATACTGCATTGCAAGGTGAGCGCCCAGCAGCCTCTTATTTCCCAGCTTTGCTCAATCATGCCGTGGTTTGAGGGCTAGCTCTTGAAAACAAACCCAAACCTCAAACAAAGGGCCCGACTTTCATAATCACACATGCAAGAATGCATCCGCAGTTGCTTAATTGCTACATGCAATTACCCTCCAAATTAGAGGGCAATTACCCCAATTCAGTGTACAATCTCTGTCATTTTACATTATAAAATTACATGTACAAATAGCTATATAGGGACATAACAAAGTGTTTGCAAATAACTTCAGTTGCATACACAGTTTCATATATAAAGCCTGGTGGTTTTGACAGTGAGGCAAACAGACTGTCTGGTAAATCACTCAGTGTTTATGCAGACTATTTTGACACATCCCATCTTTTCGTATATACTTTCATTTTAGGTTTTAAAAAGGGGACAGGCAGAGATAAAGAGCTGAGATTTATAGCAGCCTTCAGCCTTGGGAAAGATATTCCCTATGTATCTAATTATGAGTTAGGAGCCCAGGAGCTGCTAACACCTAGACCCAGAGTTGCTACAGTGGATCTTGGCTATAATTTAGCAGCTGTTGGATAATGACACAGCCTCAGTGATCTGTCAGCAGCTCCAAATTAGGAGAGCAGAGTTTACTCTCAGATCAGCAGCAAGGTCCCATGCCTCAGCAGGCTGAAGTCCTTCAGTTCAAGAGGACCCTTTTTAATGAGCTCCCTCCGTGCCTTGCAACTCCCAAGTAGAGGAGAGAGGTCTTCCCGCATCGCACGGTGTTTTGACTGCTCTTGCCATCATTATGTGCCTCAGATAGGTGCTGGGGGTCTAGCTCGGCAAAAACCTAGTGATGCTTCAGTCATCTGGAGCAGAAAATTGACCCAAGGGAATCACCGTAATGATACTTTCTCAGGACTGAGGTCAAAAAGTTGATTTCCACCCCAAAAATGGGTGGTGGTGGGTAGCCTCCCTCTGCTTTCATGATATGTCGGGAGTTACTTGGGCTTGGTGGTATTTTGTGTTAAGGTATTTCTGAGCAGCTTTTATTTGAGGAAGGTTTTGGGAGAAGCCACGCTGCGTCATCCCCGAAGCGCTGGGTGGATGCAGTGAGATGCCAGAAACCCATCTGCTCCTGCAAAGCCTAACTCTTCCTTAGACTTCGATTTCAAACAGAGCTTCAGATTTTATTCCTTAAATGACTATTTGTGGATCGTGGTATTAAAATGTTTATTATTTTTTGCCTGGCTGCTGGCATGAGGCTCTTTTCCATGGAGAGAACTGGGGCTGATAGCAGGCTGGGCTGCTGGAGATGCCATGCTCCTGCCTGACGTGCCTGCTCCTGGTTTGCTTGCTCAGCGTTTTCTGCAAAGCGCTGCCAATGCAGCGAAGCGGTTCTGCCTGCAGTAGTTTCTGCAGGCAATCACCCAGCCGTGGTGGAAACATCTCCCCTGCCAAATGCATACGTGTGGCAGGGGCCAGCAGATCCCACCTGCGTTTGTACCTCTTGCCTGTACCTAAGGGGAGTCCCTGCTGGGTAGGAAACAGCTTTTTTCCCAATTTTTGCTTTGTGGCTGGTGGAGTAGGATTAGGCAGGAGGGGAACGGGAGCCCAATGAATTAAACCAAGTTCCGACAGCGATCTTCAAATAGTTGCTTAGCAAAT
Source organism: Cariama cristata (assembly GCF_000690535.1). Lineage (NCBI taxonomy): Eukaryota > Metazoa > Chordata > Aves > Cariamiformes > Cariamidae > Cariama > Cariama cristata. Next base: position 33,613 of record NW_009630774.1, on the reverse strand, counting down.
GTTTTATATCTCATTGCTCCCAAGTCCTGTTGACTTTCTGCCAAAAGCTAAGCTGTTCCCTGGTATGTTTATTTTCCACCCTGCATGAGCAGGGTGTCCTTACCAGGCAATGCCACCGAATGAAGAAGGTCGGGACCTTTCCTGCCATGTATCAATGCTGGTATGAGGGAGACGGCAAAAGCATTTTGGGGAGGGGAGTGCAGGACCGGGGACACACAGCCCCGTTAGTCCATCTCAAGCTGTGGTTTGTGACTGCACCCAAAGGCTTTTGTTTCAAGAAAAGCTTTTTTTTCCAAAATTAATCCTATCCCTTCCCTCAGCTGCTCAGGTTTGGTTCAACACCTCCCTCGAGCCAGGTTGTGCTTCTGGGCATTGGGGGAAGTTCACTCAAGTCCAACCCAACCCTTGTTGTGCTAATGTATCAGCTGTGTCCGATGGAAGGAGACAAGCACTCCCTGCACCCATTTTGGGGCAATACCCTCTGATTTTTCTTACAGCTTGAAATGAGAAGCAGGACATGGTCAATCTGTGCCTCTCCCACCTGTGACTCTTGGCAGAAGTGTCCAGCTCAGTGTTTCTTGCATAATGCAAGTGGCCTTGACACTTACGTATCCATTGCCCAAGGGGGGCAAGAGGAGGCAGGAAAAACTTCCTGGAGATGCAGGAGCAGAGCTCACATTTCTTTCTCTTAATCACCATCACCCCATCTTTCTCCCCTAAAGTGGCAAAACCCTTTTTCAATTCCCCCTTCCTCCATTCAGTTGAGGGTTTTAATGCAGCGAGTGCTGATAAGGCAGTTAGCTACAAACTTTGGTCTCTGCATGATCCATTACAGAGCAAGGTGTGAGTGTTTCTTGATGAGCTAAAGCAGCAGGTAAATTAATACCCAGTCCT
>NW_009630774.1:14178-32688 GCF_000690535.1 Cariama cristata | reverse complement strand
CCTGCTGAGACCATCTTGGGCGCAAACAGAAGGCTTTCTTGCACTTCTGAGCACCCAGCAGGATGAGGATCCTTACCAAATGGCTTTTTAAAAAGATGTGAAAGCAGGTAGCAAACACACAGGTTTTTAAAGTGTCTCTTTAACGCGAGCATGCTTAGGAGCTGATGTAAGGAAAGCATACATATATTTAGTCACCCAAAACTTTATACATGCTTTTATTCAACTCATCTAAACTTTGACAGCAGGGGAAAAACTGTGAAAGACCTTTTTCCTGGCATTGTTGCTGTTTGCAGAGTTGGGTTTGTGTGTTTGCAAGCAGATCTTAGTCTTCAGCTGAAACTTATTCCAGAAAAGACAACTCTCTTGGGGGAAGGGAGCCTCGGCTCAGCACAGGATTTAGCAGCCTTGGTTTGCTGGTCCCAGAGTCGATACAGCTCCTGCTTCACATCTTTTTAACATTTCCTTTTCAAAGCACAGTAGAGAAACATCAAATCTCACCACAGCTTTGTGCATTGCATTGGTCTTTGTTGCAACTGGAGAAAACAGAGGCTATGCAATATTGCTCGAGGTTACAGGGAGAGGAGGCTGAGCCAGGATTAGGTTTTGGGGCTGCTTCCCAGGCAAATGGTTCATTAAACCTTCCTGCTTTCTGGGAGATGAGGTTGGGGAGGGAGAGGAAATTTCCATCTAGAGCAAAAGTGAGATTTGCTTTGGGATGATGGAAATGATATTACAAAATGTATTTCAAGGACTGGACCAGAAGGTGATAGTGAGTATTAGCTATCAAGTATCAGCTGGAAGCTATGTGAAGTATTACAGTGAAGCTAAGATATTTACTTATTCCTTTATAAATAAAAAGATATTGCCCTCTCCGCACACAAGACAATGCTCCTTTGCTTTCCTGATTTAACCAGTATTTAGCAAAAATGCTTAATCTGCCCTGACAAAGCGTGGTGTAAGTATCAAGAGAACAAATATCAAGGCTTTAACAAGGAGTGTCAATATTGACACTGTTCTGTGTTGAGGGATATTGGTAGGTTGTTTTTATTATAGTAAGCAACTTGTCAGAGAAAAACTCAGATGGAGCTTTGCAAGTGCCGATAAAACCTGCAGGTGCTATTGAAATTGAGCTCTTGTTCATGTGTGCTTTGAATATAATTTCCAGTTTCAGAAGTCAGCTTTATGACTTTCTCATACCCCTCCTCCTTTGCAGTCTCTCCCACGATGCAGATTAAACATTCTTCCGCAAAAAAAAAAAAAAAGAGTTATCAAAGGATTGAACACCTCTTCAACTTGCAAAGAGATCTTCCTAGTCTGATGAGTTTGCTCTGTACCGTAAAAATTACCTATCGCTGAGTCCCGGTGTTGGTATCAGGAGCAGGCTGGACACATCACACCTAGCTTGTGCTGAAACCATGGTTTCTTCTGCAACCTTCTTGCAGTTCCACTGCTGCTCCATGCCAGGTCATCTGCATTCCTTGCTTGATGCCTGTTGGCAGCAGAAGGTTGATTCCTTACAGCAGATCAGGCTACATTGAATAACTTGAGTGCAATCTCTAGCTCAAGTGCCATCTCTAAAGGGCTCTCCATGCCCTGCAAAATTGGAGGCAGATTCTGCCACCAGCTAACAGCTTGGAGACTTGGTGACTTGAGGTGTTGCAGGCTGTGGAAAGGCAGGTCAGGCTCCCCCCAGCATCCTGCTCACTTGGGACAAGTTGTTTAATCTTGGCATGTTGGATCTTCAGTTGGAAGTAATGTTCCCTTCTCTGGCTGGGTGTTGTGAGGGTACTTGAGACATCTGTAGTGGATGGGTGTTCAGGTCTGGAAAGGCCGAAGCTGCAGAAGGTATCTGGGGCCTGGAGCTGGTGCCTGTGCCCAGGCTGGGTGTTTTCTTTGCTGGTTGTAAACCACTCGCTGCTCAGTGTCTTATGAGGAGTAAATTGCATCACCTTGTAGAGACCTGGTTTGTCATGTTGAGTGGGAATCATAGGCTGGGTTGCATTTAGATCATCCAGACATGGCCCTGGCTGCCTTAACCTCAACATTAAAGGTTTCATGGCCTTTGGAGAAGATAGAGTCATGAAAGCACTGCAAGATTTTCCAGCCAGAAACTTAGTGCCGTGCTTTGCAAAGGTCTGGCTGTTCTGGGAGCACAGCACTTTCACTTCACCATCCTGTGGGACCCATTTGTGTTTTCTACCCAGTTGTCAACACATTTTATTGGGATACCTGCATTTTCCATGATTGCAATCCATCAAAATAATGGCCAGGTCTGACCTTGCCTTAGGTTGGGTAATCCCAAAGAGAGACGGCTGCTGCATGGCATCTCAGTATTTATGAAATCATGAGCTTCATGGTACCTTTTCTGGTTGTCTGCTTACCTGTCCTGTGTTTGTTTCATTCTTCTCATTTTAAACTAATCTTCAAAATGCCACAAAGTAGAATATTTCCAAATGAAGAGAGGATTTCTAAGGCTTAGGGCAAAACAGGTCACCTGCAGATATCAGTGTTCCAGTACTTAACTCTATTTTTAGTGGATGTGTCTGTAATCGTGTGTCAGTTCTGTGCCATGGTGTCTATGGGGGAATTGTTTCACTTGGGGCAGTAGGAGTTCCTCAGTCCTTTGGTACAAGGCTCTAAAGGGGGAAAGACCCACAGGCTATGGAGACTCCTTTGTTTGTTGTCGCCAAACGTCCATTTGGGGTGGCCAGAGTTGTTTAGGAAACTGTTGCTTTTTGCTGAAGGTCTTGCTTGGGTGGAGAGGCGGTGTGAACTGTTTCAACTACAGCTAAAAACATGGCTTTTATCATATGAAGACTTACCCAGATAAGCCTGAACTGGGATCTAAGCGAGGAATAGGCACTGGTCTGGCCCTCCTCTGTAGAATGAATATTATCTATCCTCAGTCACATCCTACCCGTGTAAGGAACCATTTATTTTTAGGTGGTGATTCCCAAAATAGTGGTGGAGAGAGTGGGTAACTCCATTGTGTGACATCCCAGCAAGCGGCAAGTAGCACCCTGTGAGTTTGTCTTTCCTAAACAGGGTTTCTGTGGTTAGAAAATACTGGGTACGGGTTGCCTTATACATCCCCCTGTTAGGGTCCTGCGGTTGAAGCACTGGCCAGAGGAGACCTGGGGGGGTTCTCAGCTGGGCTGTTGACTTCACCATGAGCTCCGGTTGTGAGCGGAGGCAAACCTGACCTCTCCATTCCCCACCTCATACCAGCAAAGGAAATTAACCCTCTACACCATGCTGAAGCTCACATCAATGAGCTGCTTAGCTTCTAGTGAGGCAATTGTATGCATCACCTAAAGCATAGCCACACGAAGATCTGTTTTCCGGGATCCATTTCTGATTTTGCTTGAATGTACTTGGGGTTTGGATTTTACTTCAGGACCAGGCCATGGGGAGGCTGAGACAAGGGAATGCATTTACTACAACGCCAACTGGGAGTTGGAGAAGACCAACCAGAGCGGCGTGGAGCGCTGCGAGGGGGAGAAGGACAAGCGGCTCCACTGCTACGCCTCCTGGAGAAACAACTCGGGCTCCATTGAGCTGGTGAAGAAAGGCTGCTGGTTAGACGACTTCAACTGTTATGACAGGTAATAGCCTAACTGGTTTTTCTGAATACAGGTTTAATTGTTCCTCTAAGTGTAAAGGCTCATGATTTTTGCATCGAGGAAAAGAAAGCAAGTCCAAGTCAATTGGGCCATTCATCCGCTGTAATTACTTCTGTTGCTAATGCTGCGCTCAGAATTGTCACTTATCTGCCTTGACTTTCTAAATAGAAGCTGCAAAAGACACTTTTAGGGTTTTTTGTTGTGGTTTTTTTTTTTTTCCTTAGCAAAGCCTTGATAATTCTGGCATGCGTTGAAAAACGTGTCCTGTACCATCAAATGAAGAGCAATATGTTCTTCCAAGAGCATTTGGCGATACAAAGGAAAACTTGGAATCATTTGGAGCTCTCTAGCAAAGCACAGATATCTGGGGGTGGTTAGAGGTTGAGATATTCTGGCATTTGTGATGTTGGAAAAAGTTTCACTGCTCTTCAGCTGAGGTAAGAGACGGGCCAGGAGAAAGAGCGAGGCAGCAAAAGCAATACGCGTGTTTGTGTGTCGCTGCATTTAGCGAGCTGAAAAGGAGCGAGGCTTTGTAGTACGAAGGCTTCAGCCTCATTAAATAGCTGGGAAAATAAACTAGTCTTTTGTCATGTCCCTTGATGAAATTCTGCAGAGGGGAAAAGAATTACAGCTAAAGAAAATAGCCCTCTGAAGTTTCACTGTTTAAAAGGACAATGTTCAGTAGCTCTAGAATCAGTGTTTCTGTTAAAAAACCCCCAATGGCCAGCCAACCAGCCCGAACCCAACCCTTTCCATAAGGATTAACAGAACATAAAATTAAAGGATTTCCCTTGATAGAGCACCAGTATAGGTTGATCTCACCTTGGTGCAGTTCCCAGCTGCGCATCTTTGTAGCTTCTCATTCCAAAAGTTTTAGGACGGCAGGTCCTAAGCTGTGGGGCTTAAGCTGGGACTAGATTTGTCCCATGGCTGGAGAACTTTCTCCCTTCAGTGCTGTACACTACCGCTGATTTTGTGGCCGTTGTCTTAGCTTATCCCGACTGTGAGTCTTTCCTCATCTTCGTTCTATTATTAGCGCTGGGGTTACTTTCCCACCGCACCTATTCCCTTGCCAGTTGCGTAGCCAAGCTCTATATATAGTTAAATTTTTATTCTTTCCCAATAAATCAATCCTCCTTGGCCCATTAGTCATCTTAATGCCGATCCTTCTGAGAACAGAAGGTCACTGTAGTTTCCTACTTCCAAGCAGAAGTGTTTACTGTAAACAGATTTCTCCTTTCAGTGCCTGCTCTCATATACAGTGACACTTGTATTGTCACTGAGTGTCTCTGTGCAGGGATGTAGTGGTTCTTAAACTTTGTCATAATGTGTTGCTCTGTTGCAATGGTAAAAAGTTTCCAGGGCTCCTCACAAGCCTTTTTGCAGCCCTGGGGTTGAGCATCCATTATCCTGCAGCCTGATTCTTCAAAGCCGCAGTTCCAGGGCAAAGCTAAAAGATCTTCTGAGAATTAACACAGTACAAGTGTTGAAAGCAACATTTGAAATAAAGGTTAGCTTGAATTAAATAAAGACTGTTTAAATGCAGTCTTTTTTAAGGGTTTTTTTTTTTCCCTTCCCTTGAGTGCCCTTGGCAGTCTTTCATGCGGGTAGTGTTGCATCCCAAGATGGCAAAAATGGATAAAAAAGATGATTTTTTGATCGACAGTGCTGTGCCAATGCCCTTTTTGTCTCTGTCTTCAGCACCTTTGGATGTCGAGCTCCTGGGTGCAGCCTCAGGAGATGCACCTGTACCTGCATCTACACAAGTGTCCCCTGGATGCAGGACACGGTCCTATTCTGCCAGGCTGCAGCTCCTCTTGGAGCACGGGCAGTACGTCCTGGTACGTGCCAAGTGCTGTCTCCTTGTTGCTGGAAGGCGAAAAATTCAGGAGTGGAAAGACTGGGACATTGAGAGTGATGGCTCCTTACTCTGTTCTTTATCTTAAGGAAACGAGAATGTGGCACATGTACATTTAAGGTTATAGGAAAAGGTAGTGTTTAAAAAAGCTCTTCGTTTATTTACACAGCCCCACTGGAGAGGTGTATTCATGTTGCCTTGAAGAGCATGTGAACCACTAAGAAACATGCCCTTTCTGCCATAGAAAAATGTGTCATTCTCTCCCACTGTCTCATTTGTAATATTTGCTAAGTATAACATGTCATATATACCTGGATGGCTGCCCTGAGCACACACTAACTCAAAGACAGGGATAATGAATTGCAGATGCGGAGCAGGCTGTTTTCACTCATTAGCTTGATTTCTTAACCAACAGATTTAGCAAAGGATGTGTTTTCTGTTGAAGACTCCAATACTGATGCTGTTAAATCCAAACGGCTTGTTATCCGATTTCACGAAAAAGCATCTGGAAACATTGCTTAACTTGTTGAAACATCATTGTTCATTTGAATAAGTCAAATAGCTGCTTTTTTTCTTTGAAGTTTAAAAAAATAAAAGCCTGAAAAACAAATCAAGTGCTTCCCAGCTGAGACCTCGCAGGAGACATTTCAGCTATAGCTGCTTTTTTCCCCCAAAAGGAATAAAGCGGTGAAAACTACCCTGCATTATGATTGAAGAGAGCCCTTTCCGTTCTTCTCGTGGCAGTATGTCAGTGATACCACAGAAAGGGAGGCTTGGCATGGGTTCATAAATGAGTAATAATGTCAAACACGTATGATTGTTTTGCTACTTCCTCCGAGTGGTCGAAGGAAGGAAGTCATGCATATAATTTAGCTGGGCTTCAGGAAATAGTTTGATCCAGTTCTCGGCGGAGAGCAGTTCTGCAACCCTAATAACTAAAAGCGGAGGGTAACGTAGCAAAAGGTGGCAGGGAAAGGAAGCAGGCATTTAAGAAAGAGAAAGAAATGACTGCTAGAGCACTGCAAAAATCACTGCACACCTCTTTTGGCATTGATCTGTGGGAGAGGGAGGATGTGTGGAAGTGGAGTTGGCTGATCTGTGGAAGTCCCAGTGCACGGTGTGGAAGGAAACCTCAGTGCTGAGAAGGCTGTAGTGGTACCTGGATAACAGGCAAATACAGAAAAATGAGAGCAGCAACCTGATTTTCTTAAAGACTTTTGTGCAGGAATAGGTTTTTTAAAGGAGAAGGAGATGGCACTTGGAAATTAAACTTAAAAAACAAACAAACAAACAAACAAAAAACAACCCCAAACCTGCGGCAGGGCTGTTGCTGCTGTTGTCTGGTGCCTTTCTAGTGCGTAGAGTTAAGTGATGCTCAAGGCTGTGAGAGCAGTCTTAGCTCAGCCCTCGTCATATGTGCTTTATGTTACAAACTTTAATTGCATGATCAAATACTCCTCTCCCCTGACAGCGTACATATGGGCTGTGGGAAAGACACTGTTCAGGGAGTGAGGCATCTCTCCATCGTTCTTCTGCTTCTCATTCAGTTAGCGGCAGCGGCTGTTATTTATTACTCACCATCTAATGCCTTCAGTACATATGGAAGCATTTGTTTCCTTTACGGTCTTTTCAAGGGTCTTTGCTATCCACTGGAGTATTTGAGTGCCAAGTTGTTTTCCGTAAGTGGAGATTGCTGATCTGTGCGGTGCAGCAGCAGAAGGTGCATGGAGAAGACAATTTGGGGCAGGTCGGCTCCCAAAGACAAGAGGCAGGAGTTGGCTCATGTTTTTTCTCTTCCCTTCATTGTCTGTCCCTCCTTGATGCAGGCAGGAGTGTGTAGCCACAGAAGAAAACCCTCAAGTGTTTTTCTGCTGCTGCGAGGGCAACTATTGCAATGAGAAATTTACCCATTTGCCTGAAGTCACCGGCCCAGAAGGTGAGTGACTGGGTGGATGGGGAGTTGGGATCTCTTCCTCTAGATCCAATTTGCGATGACTTTGAGTTCTTGGATGTTGAGCAAAAAACTACATCCAACAGGACACAAAGTACCATTTTGGTTACAAAGTCCAGAAATCCTTTTGCTGCGGTTCTTTAAGAGTCGTTTTTTAAGGTTGTTTCACTCTGTGGGTAAAGTGTGTTGTACTAACCCCTCAGATACCATCACTAAGGATTAGGTTTTCTTTATGGTGGGTGTTCACAGTGGGATATTACAAAACAAAATCCCGCACGAGGGGAGGAGGGCAGAGTGCTGTATACAGCATGGAACAAGAGTCAAACTCTTAAAAGGTATTTGGCACCTTCTTTATTAATTTTCATAGGTTGCAGGTCTCCAAATGCCTTGAGCATCTAGGATTTTTGCATTTGATTGCTATTTTGTTGTTCTGGGGATTGAAAGGGAATGGGTGTTCATGTCAGCTTTCAGAGTTTGTGGATATACTTCAAGGAGGAAAAGTAATAGCATGTCCTTCTTCAGAGGCTAACAGAATAATGATGATTGTTTTAGCTGTATGCTTACTAAAGTATCATTCAATAAAAATTATTAAAGCAGGTGGCTCTTTTCCTTAGGATGGTTTCTTTTGCTATCAACTACCTACATTTACAGAGATGTTCCAATAGACCATTATCAGATTTTCCTAGGCTTTCCTGTTAAGTTTTTAATTGTTTACATGGGTTTTATCTCCTGTTATTAATGTACCCGTAGCAACCTAGTAGCAGATATTCTTTCTCTCACAGTTTTTTGTTTAATTTGGCAAGTCTTGCTATTTTTTCCTTCCCTGTCTCCAACATAGCAACATGGCTCCATTTAGTATTCCCATTGTTTGTGTCTCAACTGCACTGATGTAATTTGGAACAAGAACTACTGTGGGAATAGTGCATTTGATTGTGGCTCCGGCAGCATTTTACTAAAAACTGACATCTTGTCAATCACTGTAAAAGGCACAGCAACACTGTGAGGGATTTCATGCTTGCTTAATACATTCGGAAGGGTTAAGAGGAGGAAATTTTCTGCTTTTATGTATCCCAGCAAGAAATACCCATCTTAAATAAAGGTCAGATGGAGGCTTGGCTTGCAAAGTGTGGTTTGGACCATTGCAACTCCATTACTAATAGCCATATGGAAAAGAGGAAACCGCAGAGCCTCATGAATACTGTTGGGATGTGATGGGACATGCCACTAAGCATTGTCAACTTGGGCGTAGAAGGAAGGATGGGGTTTGGTTGCATCTGGATGTGTAGCTGACAGTGCTGTCGCACGCCTGAAGCGTCCTTTCGCTCGTTTACCCTGCTCTTTTCTTGCAGTCATATACGAGCCGCCACCGCCAACACCCTCCCTGCTCAACATCCTGGTGTACTCGCTGCTCCCCATCGCTGTCCTCTCCGTGGCCATCCTCTTGGCCTTCTGGATGTACCGTCACCGCAAGCCTCCCTACGGGCATGTCGACATTAATGAGGTGAGGGAATCACTCCCCTTTATTTGGACCTTACAAAAGGCATAGAGGCTGCTCAGTGTATGCTCACATCCACTTTTACTTCACTCTTTTCAGGTAGCTTAACTTCTCTCTTTTTGAAGTTGGTGGTACAGTTGGCTTCTGTGGTGGTGTTAGTGCCCCCTGTGAGGCTGATGGGTTTAGACGGGGTTATCACCATGTCCAAGATTCCTAAGGGATGGAGTTACGCAGCCTTGCTTGGTGGCTACCCTTCCCCCCAAACTCTCAAAGCCATTGCCTGATTTCAGCCAGCTTTGCAGAGGAGCAGAGATCAGAGAGATGATAAAGTTCCTACCAGCTTTATGGGGTGAGGGGAGATGCTTTCCCTGTTGAAGCTCAGTTTTCATGAGCCATCAGAGAATGCATGCAGAAGGTCATCCTTATGGCCCAAAGCCATCGGGAACTGGTCCTTGCTGGCTCTGCTGTGCCCTGAGCCTTCTGGTTTCTTCTGAAGGGCCGAGCAGCAACCTCTGCCTCCCTCCTGTGCCCATTACAGCCCATAGTGTGAACCTCTCCCATCTGAAAGCAGATAGGACAGAGCTCCAACCCCACGCGTCCTGCGGGTTTGCGTTGTTCTCCTGCACAAATGCAGAGTTTAAACAGATACGATCTTTATGATGCTGACAGACCTGTTTACTGCCCATTGCTGGGGTTATGTGAAACACGCCTAATGAATTGCAAAGCAGTGGGAGGTTTTAGGTGTAGTTCGCTGTTGGGTCACAAAGATCAAAAAGTTCCTTCTTTTGGCAGGAGGTAGCCTTGAGGTCATCGGTGTTTTACAGCCCAAAATAGCTCTTGCTTTGAAAACATAGGAGAATTCAGGTTTTGCCAGAGGATGACAGGCAGTAGTTTGACACACAAAGTGACACTTGGAGGCATAGATTGTTATATATGTTCTATACAAATACTCTACAAAGCAAAATAGGGAGTTTCGGGCTGCTCTTGATGCAAACAGTACATTGAAATAATTTGTATTAAATAAAATGTTACTTCTTTAGCCCTCTTTTCCCATATGCGATCTCTCCATTCCTCCCTTTTCTTTGTTTCACAGTCCAGCTTCAGCTGGTGACAATGTTTTTCTCTCGTGCAGGACCCCGGCCCACCACCCCCTTCTCCCCTGGTTGGCCTAAAGCCTCTGCAGCTCTTGGAGATCAAGGCGAGGGGACGCTTCGGCTGTGTGTGGAAGGCTCAGCTGATGAATGACTACGTAGCAGTGAAAATCTTCCCTATTCAGGTGAGAAGGGCATTGCATTAGGTTCTCACTCGCTAGGCTTCCTCACCGGCCCTGAGATGCTCTAAGTGCCTGTGGAGGTCATGGTTTTTAAGACCATAACAAAGATACATTTGGACTCTTCTGCTGGGGGAAAAAATTCAAGGACCCTCCCTTCCTACGCTTTTCTCTGTGTTATCCCATTGCCAAATGCTTCCTGTAGTAGTAGTTGTTGCAAGAAGGGCAAAACCAAGCCCATTTTGAAATCTACAGAGTATTTTAACTTCACTACGAATGTCCGTGTTGTTAAAGTCCAGCAAGGCAGCGAGCAGCTGCCGTGCCCCTAGTGCACACAAAGGACCAAAGCCCCGGCTTTGTGTGTCCTGCCTGGGTGGATTGTAAATCCAGATCCGAACCTAGCAAACAGTTTACAGCTTACAAAGGCACAGCCCTGGTGCTGTGAAAGCTAATTGCACTGCAGCGTTTCTGTCAGCTCACGTCTTCCGCTCTAGGAAACCTTTGAACGCTTCTGTCTTGACTCTCTAGGAATTGCAGATGGAAAGAGTAAAGCAGGCCAAAGTCAAATGAAAGAAAAATGACTGAAATATCTTTGTGCTCCTCCGCTATCTCCTTCTTCGTTGATTTTTCACCTCGTATTTGTTGTCATAGCGTTGCTAAAGGAGATTTGCACATCTTCTGTCCAAGCCAGCTGTGCCCTACTAGTAAATATTCAGTAGAGCCTAGATTTTGCAATTGTAACAATTACAGCTACGATGCAGATCTGGGTGCTGTATGTGCAGGCTTTATTCTTGCAAGCATCCTTAGGAAATCTTGACAAATCTTATTTCTCAGGGAGGTTGAGTTTGCATTCCTCCCCCCTCCCCACACATGTGCTTTAGGAATAGCTGACGATAATTTTGGAGAAGGGAAACCGAGAACAGCAACTACCCTTTAGGAAAACAGCCTCATTTTGAAGGGCTACATCACATCCAAATGCCGGAGGAAGATATTAAGAGGACTGTGAGCAGCTCTGACTGAGCTGAAGGAGCTGTTTGCTTTAAAGGGAAGCGTGATCTTTGATGGTGCGTTTCTCCCTGCTTTAGGATAAGCAATCTTGGCAGAGCGAGAGGGAGATTTTCAATACTCCTGGCATGAAGCATGAAAACCTTTTGCAATTTATCGCAGCAGAGAAAAGAGGGACAAACCTAGAGACAGAGCTCTGGCTGATCACAGCTTTCCACGACAAGGTAACGTATCATTGCACGTACATTTTGGGAAGGCAGAGGGGTGGCTGGTTGTGAAACAGCAGGATTTGGTGTCTAATATTCTCCCAGAAGCTCCCCTGTAATCTATCCAGGCTGTCCCTAGTGAGCCATGGCTCAGTGGTAGCGGAGAAGTGCTCCTGCTCCCCTCCTTCAAAGGCCCTTCCTTTAGCTTTCAAGACTTTCCCACACAAACATAGGATTAATAAGGTGGGACCCGGGCAGAGAAAGAGGCACAAAAAGCCACAGCTCACATATGTGTTGGTCACCATCTCTTAATGTGCTTAGATGAACGTGTGGGAGCTGGATGTCGCAGACCATTGCAGTCCCAGCTCACCCCTTGCAGATGGGCTTTGTGTTTGCTTTTGAAGCTTGGGGCATATCTCCCATTTCATGGATTGCTTTAGTTATCAAATATGACTAACAATTAAAACAAACACGTGCAAATCCGGGGTTGAGCCAGCAGTGTTATCCCTCTGTTTAATCCAAGGTCTACTGAGTCAATCATTGCCACAACCAGCTGATACGATGCATGATCTGCTTGCATGGAAAGCTTTCCCCCTTCTTAGGTTAGATGAATTGCTCTATTTTGAGATTTTATCCCTTACCTCCCTCTCCTTCCCTGGCAGATTAGTAGACTCCTTCTAGACATCCAGATACTTTCTGTGCTGTCAAAGACTGAGGATTCACAAATGTTTCTGGTTTTTATTTCTTCCTCTTTTTTACTTTCACTAGTGATTTTATTCCCCCTGTTAAATCAAGGTTCAAATTTCTCAAGCACTCATTAAAACCATTTTCTAAACTGATGAGTTGGCACATCTGTCACGTAGCAGGGCCTGCAATTAAGAACATACGATGTCCTGTTTCGCAGGGCTCTCTGACCGATTACCTGAAGGGCAATATTATCAGCTGGAATGAGCTCTGCCATGTTGCAGAAACAATGGCCCGTGGCTTGTCCTACCTTCATGAAGATGTCCCTTGGTGCAAAGGTGAAGGACACAAACCTGCTATAGCACACAGGTATGGCCTCTTTCATTGACACCACTCAAGTGCTGCGTTCAAACGTTTGCAACCTCTTTGAAATGATGCTGTTGAATGGAGGAGGAGATTGTGCTTTTATGAAGTAAATGCCTTTTAACCCAAAAAATCCTGTGCTAAGACAAGAATTTTTTTCAGCCACATATGAAATGGTGAAGGGCAAGTAAGTGTCTTGTCCATGAAACAGTCATTATGGTTGGTAGTGGTTTATGGCAAATGTCTGTAGGGTAGGTGCTTCCCTCTTCCATCAGCTCTTCTCCTGACATGTAGTGGGAGGAGAACTCTGGTTGCTGCAGAACTGCTCTTTGAAAGGACTGTGCTTGATAGTTCACATTACAATCTGTGTATTTCTGTGGCCGTACCAAGAATTGGACCCTTTTTTTCCCTAAGTGTTGTAGGCTGATAACTCCCCTGCGTGTCCTCTCATACAGCTTTTCATCATTAGGTAAGAAATGGAGAAACTGTAGAAATGCAGAAAATGGCTGCTGTTTATTTTTCACTGTAGTTTTATAGTGCCCAAATCGTGCCAGGGTACTTACGGGAGACATCCGAGCAGGCACCATGGTGCCTCTGAGGCCTCTTGGCACACACTTCAACCCACCTGGGTGGCAGGTGGGGACAGTTAGAATCCAGAAATCAGTGGGTTAAACCCGCCTCATTGCAATGATAACTTTTTTTAGCCCTTCTCTAAAGTCCTACACTGCTTGCCCTGGACTAAAGCATCTCTACCAAGCGGTTTGCTAGTGGCATGGCAGGAGGGGAGAGTTTTCCAGAAGGGATTTACGTGGACTACATGCTGTAATCTGCAGCCATACTCCCCCAGCACCCACCACATTTCATCTAGGAGGGACTTAATACCCCACATCCAGCTGCAGCAATTTGTACCTGATCTAGCAGGGCTGTCTTTATGTACGGCAAAATAATCCCTGTTTTTGCAAGGGTGTCCCTACCCCCAAAACAACCCCCTCCCCAAACTTGAAGGTTTCTGAGAGCTGGGGGCTGTTGAAAGAGCCTGAAGCTGCCTTTGTGCTGCTCCTGGAGCTGACCCCTGTGTCCCTGACATTTGTCCCTGTGGAATAAAGGCAGTGGTTTATACAGGAAAATTCCTGAGGGTGGGGAACAGAGAAAGGCTATAGAAAGGCTTTAAAGCAACAGATCGTGCTCATTAGTGTCCCCATCCATTTAGCAAATGATAAAAGATGAAGAATGCACCATTTGTGTGAATTTAGCACATACCTACGGAAAAGGGATTTCAGGACAAAGGGGATTTCCCTTGGATTAGCCCACTCCTTTTAGTTTTATTTTTGTTTTAAAAGAAAACACTAAATACGTTTTAAAGGAGGGGGAGGGAAGGATGTATTTTTTCAATGCCTTCACACAATGGATGCCAAGATGCTGGGGTTGCCGGATGGGACTCCCCAAGTCTGCTGGGCAGGGGTTCAGCTGACTCCTCACCGGCCCCCAGCACTACAAGGAGGATTAAAGTTGTGGGATCTCTTGTTGGTGTGAAAGTGCCCCCACGTGGAAACTGAAAATAAAATCTCCAGTGTCTGAATCGAGTTAACGCACCCATCATTCATAGCCCAATCGCTCCCTTGTTCCCTAGCTTGAAGCATTATACAGAAAAAGATATTTTCTTCTTTTCAGGCCGCTTTCCTTTATGAGTGACCGTTTTAGGATGGTCTAGTGCGTACGGTGTTAGCGGGAATTCTGCTTGGCGTGGCTTGGATTAGGTCTTTCTCCCTGTCCTGGTTATGTTTGCATAGCAGCTTACACTTGCCAGTTCAAGGTGGTTTGTGGAAGGAAGGAAAGCATGGAAAAATTGGGAAATGTATGGAAATGGGGGAGGCAGAAAGAAGCACAAAGGGAAATCCCTGCATGATGTATCAAGATGTAGTAGTTAATTGTTGCATGCTCAAAGGGCAGTGCGGGTGAACAGCAGCAAATGCCTGTACAGTAATACTGGTTTACATCTCGCTTCGCTTTGGAAACATATTGTTCAGGCAGACTTGTCTAATAATTTCTGTGTGGTCCTTGTTGAGCCACTGTTTTGCAAAAATCTTGTGCACAATCTGTACCATCCTGGAGGGCATAATCCCCTAATGCTGACTGAGCAAAGGAGTTTATCTGTGTCATTAGATGATGGCTGTTTTCTAAGCCTGTGGGGAAACTGCTATAGCATAGAAGCAGTCAGTCTCTAAGACAACAGGTATTAGGTCAGTGGTGTTTTTCTGTGTAACGGAGGGGTACAAATGTTTTGCAGGTTCTGCAAAATTATGCTGTGTCCCTGGAAACCCTGTGTGACCCCTTGAGGTGATGGAGGCTGGTTTGGTTTCTGCTGGGCTTCCCTGGCTGTATGATGCTCTCCAACTCCACACTCACTTCTCCCATCTTAACACTTGAGCCAGAAATGCCCATTATGCTGTGTTTAGCTTAGAAAATCCTTTCTTCTGATTTTTTAAGCTCAGAATCAGGGCCTGGGTAGTACAGGATGATTTTTGCTCATGGTGCTTTGAGATGGTGCTCTGGAATCCAAAGCTGCAGCGAGCAGCCCTTCTCTATGGTCCAGCAGTTTCTCTCTTCCCAAAGAATTTTGACAGGTCCCTCTAGTGCGGAACAATTGTATCTGCCCTCATTAATTATTTTGTGCAGGCCTGCAATGTCCTGCAATCAGCAGGGTCACTGAGTGAATTGATGGTAGGGAAATTATAATGCTGAGCATACAGGACAATTGCCATCTGCTGTCTAAGGTCTGTAATTTAATTAGATTGCCAAATATTCCTTTTCAGATGAAAATGCAGGAAGCCCAGGGAACAGGGCTTGACTGGTTAGGCATCTCGGTGTGACCCTCCTCCACCCCCCTACCCCCCCTTTCCAGCCCCTGCAGATTTACCTGAGCTGCCCTGAAACGATCCTGCTGCAGCACAGGACTGACACAAATGTCCCCGTAAAGCCACCTTCAAGCACAGACCCACCATCTCTATTGCAAATGCTTACACCTGCCCGTCAGCTGCCCAGTCCGATCCTGACAGCTTGTCTGAGTGTGGGCTCACCCCCTTCCCTGCTTGCTTTCCAACCTTCCGAATTCTCTGGGGAAGATCAATCCAGCAATTAAAGCATAAGTGTAATAGATGACTATGGCAAAAGTCTGTTGAAGCGTGTCGTCAGGGTGAAGAGAGTCCCACCAGCATCTGCTGATTTCCAGGAAGATCTAATTTTGTAGATAGGAGCAAACATCCTTACTAGGATAAAGAGTCAATGCACCCCCTTAACCTGTCTTGCTTTTGTAATTGGGAGTGAGAAATGTAAGAAGTCCCCAGAGACGGGGGTCCACAGCTGGGGCTCAGAGCAAAAAATGGTGCCTTATACTGCCTGCTCTAATTAAAACACTCCCTTCATATCACTCTCTGCCTTTATTTTGAGGTTAATTCACTGTAGAGTTTGGCTGACTCTGTGCCGGGCAGCACAGGGCTGCTTGGTTGTGGTTTAGGGACATAGGCAGCGAGGAGCAGCTGAATTTGCCAGTGCTGGCCGTGCCGGGCAGCCGGGGAAGGAAGGAAGGAGCTGATTTACTGGGGGCTGCTAAACCTATAGACTTACAAAGTGGTGTGTTGCAATGTGATTTAGACGCGTGCCATAATAAACTCTTCCCAAACTTGCTTCTTGGCTTGTCCGTAGGGACTTCAAGAGTAAAAATGTCTTGCTGAAGAATGACTTGACGGCAGTGCTAGCCGATTTTGGACTAGCTGTACGGTTTGAACCTGGAAAACCCCCAGGGGACACTCATGGACAGGTAATCATTATCTTTAACAATAACATTTTAAAAAGTTAGGCTTGCCATTATCTCCTCAGGAGTAGGGGATAGTTTGTATAGATGCATTTAATTCTCTTCGAGATATGTATTTTCCATAAAAGCTTGTGCTCAGACATAAATTCTAGGAGCTGCTTTGATCTGCGTGAGTGGGGAAACCCCCAGGGGACACTCATGGACAGGTAATCATTATCTTTAACAATAACATTTTAAAAAGTTAGGCTTGCCATTATCTCCTCAGGAGTAGGGGATAGTTTGTATAGATGCATTTAATTCTCTTCGAGATATGTATTTTCCATAAAAGCTTGTGCTCAGACATAAATTCTAGGAGCTGCTTTGATCTGCGTGAGTGGGGAGAGTGCTCAGCCCCTCCCAGCCGCTGTGCGGGTGGAGTCCCCCCCGGCCCCGGGGGCAGGGGGCTTCTTCCTTCAAACACAGGACTTGTTGACTCTTTATTGTCTTGGTATTAAATATTAATACTCCTAAAATTATTCATTTATTTTTAGGAATTCAGCGGGGCTGGCTGCTTGGGTGACCTTTAGCAACAGCAGATCTTGCAAGCTGGCTGTGTGCTGCGTAAACAATTTACTATGTTTTTATGAGTGCTTAATTTTCTGGCTTTGCGTTGTGGTGAGCGGCCCCTTGTTCTGCTCTCGTGCCAGGGCACAGCAAGGCCAGCATCCCCTCCGTGTGCCTCTAGGGTTTTTTGAATGCTTGTCTCCAGTACGGGCTCCCTTTTTACCTTTATCTCAGAAGGAGCAAACACTTTGCTGGGTTAGCCCCCACCCCCAGCTTTCCTCATTTTTGCCCTCTTCTTTTGGGCTTTTCCAGTATTTTCCACACCTTTTCACGTGCTGACTTCCCCCGTACTCAGTGCCCCAGGTAACAGCAAGAACAGATGAGAATTTCTTAAAGGAAAATATTAAAGGCATTTCAGTTCCCATGTTAAAAAGGTAGGGTTTTGTTCCTTTCTCTGCTCTCCTACATTATGGGTTATAATTCTGCCACGTATTTAACCACAAGCACATGAAGAGCTCGTTATGTCTCTGCCTGGACTAAACACAAGATAGGCATTATAATGAGGACTGAATCCCCTCAAAGTGAGAGGGGATCTTTTCCAAACAGATCACAGCAAGCCAGGGCAGGGTAGACTTTGCAGGGTTCATGCTTTACTACTCCTGTGGATGCAGGAGTCTTTTTTATCCAGGGCTGTCAAACCAACATCTTTTCCTACCATTTCAGGATATATCAATTTTACTCTTCTCTTTTTTCTTTATATGTTTAATTTTTTTTTAGTGAAAGGGGATTGAACTTTCAACCACTATGATAACCAAGTCTGACTTGACCTCAGGGTGTTTTGTGTGTCTCCAAAGACAGCATTTTTTCATGCAGCATATGCTGCTGGACCAAGATGCGGTGGGATGCAGGGAAGGCAGGATTTCATCCATACTCACCGTGCCACGCTCACGCTGCATTTAAATTAGACCTGTAGCATATGCTGAATGAATATCACACACGTAGCCATGCACTTTGGCTTTTTCCTTCAGGTAGCTTATCTAGACTCAAGTGATCTTAATGAGAATCCGTGTCAGAAAAAACAGGTCCCTTTTTACTTGTTTTTCGAGCGAGGTGCAACTTCAGCAGAAGTAGCCTTAAGGCTAATGAAACCAGCACTCATCTAATGAGTGCATCTCCAACCAGTGGAGGCTGATGGGCCCAACTGGAATGTAACCTAAGTTGTGTTTTTTCTCTATAGGTGGGAACAAGGAGGTATATGGCTCCCGAAGTGTTAGAGGGAGCAATCAACTTCCAACGAGACGCCTTCCTGAGAATAGACATGTATGCAATGGGACTGGTGTTGTGGGAGCTAGTCTCCAGATGTAGAGCAGTTGATGGTAAGAATAAAGATCGTCTCTTCCCTGGGGAGGGCTCTGTTTCAGAGTGGTTTAGTTTTCCAGAGAATGGGCCTGGCTTTGTTTAAAGAAAAAAAATAATTAGTGATGTATTTTTGTTAAGCCCCGAATCTGTTTTTCACTTGCTTGTTTGTTAACATAAGCTGTCATTCTCTGTAGATAATAACCTTTGTAGTGTTCAAGTCTCAAAGTGCTTTTAACTATGCTGGTTACATTGCAAATTGGTTGAGAACTCAGAGGGAGAAAGACTCGAAGATTCCTCCATCAGTGGTGGGTGTCCTTTAGTCCTGAGCCTGCTTTGTGCTGC